>NW_008330777.1:3725587-3735572 GCF_000622305.1 Nannospalax galili
ATGTAGGAAATAGCAGATCTTAAAGTGAAATGGAAACCTTCTTTTAAGGGTAAAAACTCATTCAATTTTATGTCTTACAGGGTTTATACTCAATTCAATATTGTATAACTGTATTAATTCAACTATGAACCTAAAAATTTATAGCCACTTTTGAAAGAGATGTATCTTTGCTCTGGAAATTGTTATTGAGTATGTCAATTGTGTTGTAATGATATGCTTCTTCTAAGTATGTTGTTATTAAATAAATCATTTTTAAAAATTAAAAAAAAATAATTAAAAAATATTATTTTTATTTTGTGTGTATGAGTGTACTGCCTGCATGTATGTAAATGCACCTGTGTTGTGGATGTGAGTGGAGGTCAGAAGAGGGTTTCAGATCCCCTGGAACTGGAATTGTGGACAGTTGTCAGTTGCCATGTGAGTGCTGGGAATTGAACCTAGGTCCTCTGAAAGAGCAGTCAGTGTTCTTAGCCACTGAGCCATCTTCCAGCCCCATAAATGAAAACTCTTTATTGCAAAATCTTTTTAATATGTGCTTAAAAGTTCATTCGTAAGTAAATTTGTATGTTTTATATCTCTCTGCAACTGTTTAGGTAAGACCTTAAGAAAAAAAAACCTTAAAAACACTAAAATGCTGAATTAAAGTAGATAAAAATCGAAATATTGCCATGTATGAGTTATATAGTGCTGATAAGACTCTTCTACCCATTGAAAATAATTCAAATTTTTAGTACATCATATTTTTATTGATTTGAATAAAATTTGGTTATAAAGCCTTAAAGAACAGTCAGGCAATGTTGTGTACAACTTTAACCCCAGCACTCAGGAGGCAGAAGCAGGGGGATCTAAGTGAGATGGAGGCCAGCCTGGTCTACATAGGGAGAGCTTTAGGTCAGCTGGAGATAAAGTGAGATCCTGTCTCAAAAAACCAAGAACAAACAACAAAAACAAAAACTCTAAGTACAAAAATTGAAACAATGTAATCTTTAAATCTTTAGAATAAGTCACAAGATGTTTAAATTTGAGAATAAGTTCAATTTCCAAATGTGCAATTACAGAAGTGGATTTATATCATTACATCAGATTCAGGAGTAAGTTTTAAATAAAAAAAAATTTTTTTTTAACAGTAGCAATATTATTATACCACTAAGCTAACACAGGTAAAAAGTATTTGCTTTTAGTTAGGGACTAGGTGTAAATAGAGAAGTAGACTGACGTAAGTCTAAGTCTAAGGCTACACTTGAGAAAAAGAAAACAGAGCTGTACAAGAGGTCTACTACAACTTTTTCAATTTTTTTTCTCCCCTTTAGTCTTTTTGAGACACGGTCTCCCTGTAGCCACAACTGGCCTGGATTCAGGCTGGCTTTGAATTCACAGAAATCTGCCTGCCTCTGCCTCACAAGTGATGGGATTAAAGGTTTGTGCCACCATGCCCAGATTAACTTTTTAAATTTTTATAGAAAAGAAATTGGTTAGCTAAATCAGCAAAGAAAGACAGCCAGATTCATGTCTAGATATTACCAGGGGTATGGAGCCTCGAAGAACTTGTGATAATCCTATAGTCTTAACAGACAGAAATCAAAGGTGCTAAACAAAGGAGGTGCCAATTCAGTATTCACTGAAGTAGTGCATGAGGATTCTAGAAGTAAATTAATTAAACTTCAGTTCAGTTAAACTTTGGTAATGCAAGTTATAATATGATAACAGTCTTCTAGATTAAGCAATTTTTTTTAAGGATTTCCATTTTAAGCTTATGTAATTACGATTCTATGAATATAAGTTCCAACTTGATTGGAAAAGCCCTCAGTTCTGAAGTACGCAAGCAGAGAACTCATTCCAATAGTTTTCTGATGTTCAAAGTATGTATTAGTGAGACCCATTTATGTTTTTGTTATGCTGATCCTAGTGGCTTACACCTTTAACTCAGAACTTGCAAGGCAGAAGCAAGATCTCTATGAGTCTACATAGAGAGCTCCAGGCTAGCCAGTGCAGGTTACACAGTGAGACCCTGTCTTAAAAAAAAAAAAAAAAAGGTACTAATTCTTTTCTTAGGCAGAGGTTTATTTTTATTTATTAATTATTTATTTTTGACAGTACAGAAATTGAACCTAGGCACACATGAGGCAAATGTTCTACTACTGAGCTATTGCTCCAGCCCTCTTAGTTTTTAGAACAGGGCTGTAACTAACAGTGAGGGCTTTTAAAAAAATTTCCTAATACACAATTTTTTTAAGTTTTTATATTTTAACCAACTTCAACAAGACTGACAACAGTAAGCAGAAAGTGGAGCTTTAAAATAAGTTCTCACACTCATTCAAACCAAATATTGCCAGATAAGCAAAAAAATCTAGGTGAAGATATGACAATAAACAAAATGTGCAAATTTAATGGTTGAAGAAAAAAAAAAGAAAATAGATTAGAGGAAACCTTTGGAAAATCTGAAGCTGCATATTAATTAGCTTACATAATAGTCTTATATCAAAGTTAACTTTCCTAAGTATGATTATTTTATTGTGGGAACAAAGGAAAACTATGTTTCTGTTCCTAGGAGAGAGACATTGACATATTTGGGGTGAATTTTTATGGTAACTGCAGTACATTTTTAAATGTTTTGGAGAAAAAAATTTGTATGCATACAGATTGCTCACTAGGGGCAATGAAGAAAAACCTTTATAAAAGAGGTTAAAAATAGGTTAAAAAAAAAAAAACCAAAACACAGAGTCAGACAAGGGAAAAGTTGTTGGTCAGGATAGTCCAAGAGACAACCAAAATAACACAGGCTATTGCCATAGCCCTCATTTCCTCCCATACTTGAAGGTAAGAAGGCCCTATTGCTGACATCAGGCAATACTTTGGACACAGGACTTGGAGCAATTGAACTGGAAGCCTCTTCCCTGAAGACTAGCTCTCATGGTAACAGAGGATACTAATACAAGTTGCCAAGGGGAAAAAAAACCAATCAATGGTCTTATCCAGCTGTAAAGTCTAACAGCTGGCCCAGCAATCTATCACTATTGGTGCAGCAGTGGGATTTTTATCTTGGGGGTACTCAACAGCTGTCTAATTGGAATTAAGGACTGTTGAATGGGAGGGAACTCATGTGTGGTGCTTACTGTAAACATAACCAAATACACATGGCTGAGAGGTCATAGATTCTAGAAAAAAATGTACTTTTGCCACATCCCTAGACCGATAAAATTTCCTTTTTTCTAAAAAATGCATCCTCATATTTATAGAGTAGTGTACCTTTCACCCCTAATCAAAGAAGTTTCTTTTTGCAATAGATGGAGACTATTACAGAGTTCCAGAACTGGTCAAACATAGAGAATAAGTGTCCCTGCGATGCTTAACCCTAAGTGACACGTCTTTGATGCAACCTCTACACATAGGATGAATGCATCTCTCCACTCTCACTAGAGAAGTTTCTTTATGCAACAGACAATGATTAACACTAAAACGCATAATTGGCCAATGTGCAGCAAACAAGAGGTTGCAGTGTCCTGAATAGGACACTTATGAACTCTCAGTAATGGTGACAGGATGTACAAGTCCTATGCAAGCTCAAACCAGAGAAAATTCCAGTCTAGACATGGGAAAGTGGGTAAGAAATCTCAATCCAACCCAAGGATCTTTTGGCAACTGATGGCTGCTGGGAGGAGAAAGACAGTGTTTTACAGCAATGGGGCTCTTGGTGGGCCTGGTAGATGGAACCACACTGAAAGACACGTGGGGACAAATATCAGACTCTATAGGCCATATTGTGTGTGTGTGTGTGGTATGTACAATAAATTGGGTAGGGGCACTGGGGGGAAGTGATCACAATACCACCAAACTATATTGTAAGATGGTATAATAATTAAAAGCAAAACAAACCCTTAAAGGAAAATCTTTTTTAAAAGATCAATACAGGGGCTGGAGAGATGGCTCAGTGGTTAAGAGCACTGACTGCTCTTGCAGAGGACCCGGGTTCGATTCCCAGCACCCACATGGAGGCTATGAACCGTCCTTTACTCCAGTTCCAGGGGAATCCGAAGCCCTCCTCTGATCTCCGCAGCATTGCACGTCATGGGTGCACTCATATACATGCAGGCAATACACTCGTACACATAAAATAATTTAAAAAAAAGATTAATACATTAGTGGGGAAATGGTTTGCTTTAGAAGAGAAATAAAAAGAAAAAAAGGAAGAGATGGAGCAATATTTTGGGATTATACTTCATCATTGGTCATGCTCTGCAGCTTAGAGTAGGTTTGGTTTCTCTGATCTCAGAGATTATGCTTTTTTAAGCATATGATAGTGATATATCAGGTACTTTGTACTATGAGTTAGAAAAATTTAGAATTCTGATTTTCTCCATGACTTATGGGCTCTGACTTTTCATGTCATACTTAACAAGGTATGAAATATTCAATGTACATTGCTAGTTAAGAGTCAAAGGACATAAAACCTGAATGTTTCCAAATAAAAGCTCAAAAATAAAAACTATCATGACCACGGGTTTTAATATTGTGAATGTTTTTTAGCTTTCTGATATTTTAACTAACTGCAACATTTGTTAACTATAGCATGTGATATCAACTATAATACCAAATGTAAGAATGCTAAAAGACAGTATAATATGGTTTAAATTCTATACTAAAAATAGAAAAACATGGTATCTTTTAAAAGCAATTATCAACATTGAAAATTATTTTTATCATCTAGTCCAAATGGTACTTAAACAGAATACATTTATTTTTGGTAAGTGAAATTTTGTCTTACCTTTTTAATAGGTGATGTGGGTGTCCCTTGACTCAAAGACAGAGTAGGTGTTGTGACAGCTACAGGAGCTGCTTGTGTGGTGGAAGTGTGGGTATTAGCTACAGAGGTGACGGGTTTTGTCTTATCTAGCAAAAAAAAAACAAAAAATTGAGAGTTAAGATTCTACAGGAATTTGGTTTCAATGCCTGTCTATGCATATTACTATCACTTAAAAAAAAAACATTTATTTAGGGGCTGGAGAGATGGCTCAGTGGTTAAGAACACTAGCTGTTCCTGCAGAAGACCTGGGTTGAATGAATGGCAACTAACAACCATAACTCCAGCTCCAGGGGACCCGACAGCCTCTTCTGACCTCCACGAGCATTGCATGACATGGGTGCACTTAACTACATGCTGGCAATATACACAAACACATTTAAAAAAAATCCATTTATTATTTTTTGTTTTATGTGTATGCATGTATGGCCTGCATGTATGTTAAGTCCACCTGTGTCGTGCAGCGCCTGCTGAGGTCAGAAGAGGATGGTTGGATCCCCTGGAACGGGCGTTACAGATGGTTGTTAACTGCCACGTGGTGCTGGGAATTGAACCTGGTTCCTCTGCAAGAGCAGCCAGTTGCTCTTAACTGTTGAGCCATCTCTCCAGCCCATATTATTACTTTTAGCAAGTAGATTTTTAAAATATATTGTGTGCGGTATGCATGTGTGAATGTGAGAGTCTATGTGTGCACATGTGCATGTGGAGACCCAATGTTGACATCAGGTGTCTTTCTAGATCATACTCCACTTTATTTATTGAGGCAAGGTCTCTCACTGAACCTGAAGCTTGTCAATTCCAGCTAGTCTAACCAGCCAGTTTGCCCTGGGGATCTCCTGTCTCCATCTCCTGGGGGCTGGGATTCCATCCAGGTCTTCTCTATGCCTGCCAAACTTTTCTGTGGGGTTTGAAAATAGGAACTCTATTCCTCATGCTTGCATGGCAAGTGCTTTATCCACTGAGTCATCGCGCCAATCCCAAGTGGATTTTTAAAGAAGTTTCTAGAAATTTATTTATCCAGAACAAAGAAAAAGCATTTAAAAAAGTCCTTTGAGAATAAAAAGTGCAAATAGAACCTAACTCCTATAACTCTTAAAACCAGGGGAAAAATTTAGTTAAGATTTAAAATTTGAATGCAAAAAAGCAATGTAAGTAAAAAAAAAAACCCAAAAAACTACAATAGATAATGAGTGTTACTGAAGATCTTTATTTCAGGAAATTTAAAAGTATATTTGACAACAATCAATGTATACTAATGTTAATAAAAAGTGTCCCAAAGAATATGGCTTTCTTACTTTGAAGAAATCTGAAGTTAAATAAGCACGATTTCACATTCCTAGAAAATAATCTGCTCAACTGAGAATGTGCCATTCAAAAAAAATTCATTGTCCCTGTATATCAAGTACTGTTCTAGGTACTGAAGGTAAATCTAGTGAAAGGTAAAATTTCTTAACTGTGTGGAATTTACATTCTAGAAGGAGAAATAATAAAACAAGATAAACCCATGTACCCCCATTTAGCTTATTACATAAACATGATCAATATTGTTGTAACCCTTGTATAAAATGAAAAATGAAAATCTAAGTTCTAAAGAGAAAAAAAAACCCATTATTTTTTTCTTTTTGAGGCAGGGTCTCCCTGTAGTTCCAGCTGGCCTGACACTCCCTATGTAGACGAGGCTGGCCACATCTCAAGAAACCCACCTGCCTCTGCCTCCCTAGTGCTGGGATTAAAAGCATGCAGCACCATGCCTGGTAGAAAAGCACTCTTAAAAACCATTTCTCTTTCTTACTCTCTCATTTATAGGTCATTTGAATGGCAACTCAAATTTGAGCTGAACTCTGATTTTCATCTGGTTTTGACAAGAGAAAGAGAACACACACAAAAAGACTGGTTTAGCCAGCCAAAATTCCAGCACAATGGGGAGAGGGGCTCACAAAATCCCATGTCTAGCTGAGGAGCTATTGGCAGTTGATGGCTGCTGTGAAGAGAATTCATTTTCTTAGATGTGTTCCTTGATAGTCCTATATCACACACATACAGGCAGCAGTAAAGGGTGCCTGTAAACTCTGTGAATTTAAAAAAGAGTGCATGAAGTGGGAGGGAAAAGTGGCTAGAGTATAGAAAGAGTTGGAAGGGTGGGATTTGGGGGTAGACATCATCAAAACATTCATGTATGAAATTCAAAAACAATAAATTTTTTAAAAAAGAACTAGCTTGACATATAATTTGTCAAAATAAAATTTATCAAAATTGCTATTTCATGTCAAATCAATTCCTAAGAAAATAGTTTTACAGGAAAATAGAAAGCTTAGAAATTGTCAAATTAGGCTATAGTTCTACAAAAAGTGGCTGCTTGCTCATGTTGGCCAAATAAATGTAGCCTGGTTAACAGCTAAAGAGAAGAAACCACATAGCATTTATGTGGATTAATTCCTCATATAAGTCTTTTTTTTCCCTTCCTGGCACAATCTACCAGGAGTAATAGGAAGAACCAGAGTTCAACAATAGGGAAATGGATATATTTAATGGACTTTTAAATAAAATAACTAAAGGCATAAATAATGTAGAAAAATAGGTTTATGAACAAATCTAAAAATTAACTTTTTTTTGGGGGGGGCACAAGATGCCTAATAATTCTGGAGTATAAGACAGAACCACAGTATTGTTAACATATTGCTTGCAAGAGTGTACACCTGGAGTAGAAGATTACAGAAAAAACCTAGGGACCACCTTTGAGAAAGAAGTAGAATAAAGCAGGTTAAGGCAGGTGGTAAAGGCAACTGTGATGTTTTAATTTTATTAAAAGAAAAATTTGAAGTAAACATTATTAAATGATTAACTGTCAAGAATTACTAAGACTGTCTAGCCAGGTGTGGTGCATGCCTTTAATCCCAGCACTTGGGAGGCAGAGACAGGTAGATCTTTGTGAATTTGAGGCCAGCCTGGTCTACATAGTGAGTTCTAGGCCTACTACAGGGAGACCCTGTCTCGAAAAGACCCCCACCCCGCAAAAAAAGTTACTAAGTCTGAAGTCTTAGTAGCTAAAGAATGAATGTTCATTATGCTTTTCTGTATCTTTAAAATTTCTTAAAGCAAATTTCTCCACAGCCTCACAAGAATGTATCTTGATTCAGTGCCTACTTAATCATTTCTTAGGATAATTTCAGAAGCTGGTAGGGCCAGCTTTCTAGGCTTTTGAATCAGAAATCAATAAAGCACTCAGGAATTGCTGAGAAACCATTTATACTATACTGTTCCATCCTATACGAGTCCTAAAAGTTATAGAACGTTCTGCAATGTCTTTAAATCTAAATACAGGCTGGCCAAAAGCAGAGGTAAACCAGAGCATCCTGACAATTAGAGAACAATAAATTCTCAAGTTTCTAATACTCACTGAAAGGTTTTTTTTTATAGGCACAATAATTAAATAAGTAGCAAATCTGTATGAAAAGTTTAAAACTGAAGTCTATTCTTGTCTTCAAATTATAATAACATTAAAATAAAAAATTAATTTATTCTCCAAATTTTACCTGTTTCAGCTTCCGATTCTGAGTCATCCTCTTCATCTTCTTCACTAGAGCAGCTTGACTCATCTTTCTTCCCTTCTTCTTCTTCATCAACCTTTTCTTGTTCCAGAGATTCAATACGAGATGCATTTTTCTCTGGCTCAATGATCAACGTTTCTTTGCTGTTGAAAGAAAAACAGTCGTCAAATGATTTTAAACACGAAGGGTTCAAATACATTATTCTCCCTCAGATCCACAAGAGTAGTTTGTGTGGCCATCATGCCAATCCATTCACAACAATAACAAAGCCAAATGGCTTTTAATATTTTACTTACTTTTTAAAGGTCTTCTGTGACTGATTATTTTCCATATTTGCTGTTGACTCAATTAGTGGAGATTTTTTATCCCGTTTTTCACTATGGAGCTTTATCCAAAGTTATGAAAAGGAAAAGAAGGATACTGTTAATATTAATTACAACACTGCAGAGTATTAAAAAAATCAAAGTTTTTTAAACACAACATTATAAAAAGATCTAAGTTTTAATGGCAAAAAAAAAAAAGCTTGAGCAAGGAATTAAAAAACACCGAACAATACAAATAATTAATTCCAAGCAGGAATAAACAGAATATTTCAGTTCTTTTCAACTTTAGCACACCAAAGATAAGGTTCACTATCTATTTAGGATGGGTAACTATATTTTACTTAGAAACAGTCTCTAGCAATATCACTAATTGCTTATTTGGGACATGATATTAGAAGCCTGGAGCTCATAGCCTATACCTTTTAAGCAAATTTTCTTAAGAAACTAGGTAAACATGTTATAGGTATTCATTTCATAAAGGGCAAGAAATAGAACTAAGGCAAGCAACACTGCTAGTTAACTATCACCACCATGTCTATGTCCTATCTGTCATTTAGTTTGATTACTAAGTATAACTTGAAACATCACCAGATTACTTCAACTGTCTGTAATTCAAACCTAATGAGAATTCATTAATATAAGCAATTTTTAGGCAGTCAAACATACCAGATTTTGTTTTTTTTGCAACTCTTCTAGATATCCTAAAATGTCTTCATCTGCTACATCAAAGGCTGTTTGGCCCTAGGCATGAAATGAGAAGTAGTGGAGGTAAAAAGTCAATAAATCATAAAATGCTATCAATAATTCTGAATAATTACACAAAAAACTAGATCACTTGTGTGTGTTAATGTGTGTGGGAGACACATGTGCACACGTATGAGCAGACATGTGAAGACTAGAGGACAATCTCAACTCTGTCCTCCACTCCTTTTTTGGAGACGGTCTCTCACAAGCCTGAAACAAAGTATGCTAGGCTGGCTGGCAAGAAAGCCCCAGGGATCTGCCTGTCTGCCTCCCTCAACACTGGAATATAAAATGCACACAACAATTTCTTTTTTGTGTGGGTTCTCCAAACTGAACTCAGGTCTTAAGTACCCGGTCTTCTGCAAGAAGTCAGTGCTCTTAATCACTGAGCCATCTTTCCAGCCTCCTCCTTCCCACATCTTTTTTTTTTCTTCCTTACCAGGAATTAGGATACTGTCCTATGTCCAGGTATGTGGACTCTAGAGGCTTCCGAGGTCTTTGAGGAAAAAGGAGGCCCCATAAGGCCAAGATAAGATGAAAAGTAAGAAAAGGAGAAAGCAGGAGGGAGAGAC
>NW_008330777.1:3735589-3749105 GCF_000622305.1 Nannospalax galili
TTTGGTCTTTTTGAGACAGGGTCTCCCTGTAGCCCCTGCTGTCCTGGAACTCACTATGTAGACCAGGCTGGCCTTGAACTCACAGAAATCCACCTGCCTCTGCCTCCTGAGTGCTGGGATTAAAGGCGTGCGCCACCACACCAGCCCCCACATCTTTTAATATCAGAACGAGTGAATGTTGTTTTAAGCATATGCAGAGCTCTACAACCACAAGAATTTAAGAAAATTTTCATAAACCTCAAAAGAATGAACATACCTTTGAATTCCTTTCCCTTCCATTTTCTCAAGTCACCTAATCCAAGGCAACCAATAACCTGCTTTGTCTCTATAAGTCACTTATGCTAGAACTTTTCTATAAATCAAATCACATAATATTCCTTTAGAAATCCATTGTGATAGGCTTCTTTCACTTTGTATGCTATCAAGAATATTCTGTTACGGCATATATTACTACCTCACTCTTTTTCACTGAAGAATAAGTTTCCATTCCATTAACTAGATTTTACTAATCAACAACTGGATATTTGCTTTGGTTTTCTGCTTAAAATAAACAGCATTGCTATGAATACTGATACACAAATGCTTTGTGGATAATTTTCCCTTCTCTTTAAAAAATATTTTATTATACAATGCCCGTGGATGTCAGAAGATGGCTTCTGATCCCCTGGAACTGGAGTTATTAGCAGCCATGTGAGTGCTGGGAATCAAACCCGGGTCCTCTGCAAGAGCAGCCAGTGCTCTTAACCACTGAGCCATTTTTCCTGTGCTTCCATTTCCTTATTGTAATGTGGGAATGGAATTAATGGGTCATATGGTAACTCTAGGTTTTGAGGCTTTCTATTTGATTACCTCCTAAAACCTAATTAAATGCGTGTGTACATACCAGCTTCAAGTATTACTTGGTTTAAAAAATTAGTCCAAAAGAACATTTGCCAATCTACTTTTATTTACTGTGCAAAAGAAAATTTAAGAAGAACTGCTAATTTTGTTAAATTTTCCAGTAGGAATTTAAGAGGCTATCTTCCTCCACCTAGACCAAGTGAAAAGCTGTAATATCTCCCTCACCCCACTTCAGTCTTGAATTATTAAAAGTTAAGAATGAAGTTCCTGAAAAAAATACGAAATAAAATAATTGGCTCAAAATTTTAAGGTTCCCTTTAAATTAGCAACATATGTTCATTTCAGCTTTGTCATTTCACATTCTTTGTGAAATTGATTCTAAAATGTTAGATAAATTCACTACATTTTAATGGGAATTATATTCAAAACCATATTACATGATAAAGATCATGTTACTATGTTTAAATGACCCACTGCCTTCTTTTAAAGTATTTATCAATATTTACGAATAAAATACCCAACCTTGAATATTTTTAATTATAACTATATTTTTACAGTAGTTAAATGAAATGTGGGTTTTTTAATAACTAAGGAATTTTCCTTTTCCAATGTTAGAAACTGGGCTACCTTACTAATCTTTCTTTTCATTTTCTCCCTTGATAAATGATTCTACTTTGCAAACAGCAGCTGATAGAGAATTAAAAGAAAAAAAAAAAAGAACTAGAGTAAAATGTGGAATGGAAGCAGAGAAAAATTTCCAGTAACCTAACAATGACTTTCAAGCAATCTATACTTATGAGGCTGAAAATGTGAGAGTACAAACATTTGACTCGTATCATAAAACTACCAAGCTTCATTAACGGAAAATAAATGAAGGCAGGTGTGTAAGCGGAGTCACAACTGACAAAGACACAATGCTGATGTATGACAAAATAAAACTATCATATCAAAAGGACAAAATGGGCTGCCTGAAAAATCAGTTCAACAGACCTACTGATGAGCAAAGCCTCAGCTATCCAGGCCAGGGTTTGAATATAACTTTATAGTCTCTTCATTTGTCCTTTCTTACTTATTCTAAATGAATTCTTTTGTAGATATGATCTTTCAGTCTTCAGAACTGCCAGGGAAGTAGCTGGGGCAAAATTATTAGGATTCTCATTGTTCAGATGAGGAAACAAACCCAGGCCCAGAGTCGTGCAGGTAATAAAGAGAAACTGAGGGTAGAGCCTAGTCCTCTACTTTGGTAGCACGCCATTTGTCTTTACAGCAAACAAAAATAAGCTCAGGCAGGATGAGAGTTAAAAACAAATCATGCGCCTCCACCGGGTGCACGGGACTGGGCAGGACTCTTCGCTTGCAATGCCTGGCAGCTGCCAGCTCTCACTTCCGCTTTAGATCCACTGTCAGTGGAGCTGGTGGATGTGCAGCAATAACACGTCTGCCCAACCCGCAGCCCACCATCGTTCCTGCCGCGGTTATTTTCCTGCACCAACTGGGAGATACTGGGCACCGATGGGCAGAAGCCTTTGCAGGTATCAGAAGTTCACACATCAAATACATCTGCCCACATGCGCCATTTAGGCCTGTTACATTAAATATGAATATGGCTATGCCTTCTTGGTTTGGTGTTATTGGACTTTCACCAGATTCCCAGGAGGATGAATCCAGAATTAAACAGGCAACAGAAAATGTAAAAGCTCTGATAGAATAAGAGGTGAAGAATGGCATCCCTTCTAACAGAATTATTTTGGGAGGATTTTTCTCAGGGAGGAGCTTCATCTTTATACACTACTCTCAACACAAAGCAGAAGTGGCAGGCGTGCTCAGCTGCTGGTTTCCACTGCGGGCTTCGTTTCCACAGGGTCCTATCAGTAGTGCTAATAGATATTTCTATTCTCCAGTGCCATGGATTGTGACCCTTTAGTTCTCCTAATGTTTGGTTCTCTTACTAAAAACATTGGTGAATCCAGCCAATGTAACCTTCAAAATCTAAGAGGGCATGACGCACAGTTCATGCCAGCAGGAAATGATGGATGTCAAGCAATTCATTGATAAACTCTTACCTCCAATTGATTAACTTCACTGAGAGGCCTTGTGTAGACTACACCAGCATCATTGTAGTAGAGTATAAATCTTTCCCCATCCCTGATCTTAAAACTTCTGTTTGCAGTGTTAAAATGTTTTGCAAATACATATCAATGATACAGACTAAATGATGTCCAATGGGAAATTTATGATCTTTTAAGTTTCTATTCATACATTTGTATAATATAATCCAGAATATGCTAGTATTAAAGTAGATGAAAGTTAACTTCTCTTTCTCAAATGTAATTCAGCAAAATATTGCAACCAGAGTTTTTATTACATCATTTAGAAATTACTATTATGCTTAATGAAAATTTGTTCAGACATAAACGAGCAATTAAGATATAGATGACTTGTTAATGCTGTGACTTAGACTGGATTTACTCCACAATTGCTTAGTCACCATGCAGTATCTGCATTTTCATGTATGTATTCATATATACATAACTGTAATACATAAGAATTAGATGGTATTAAATTATTCCTAATACTAGGGATAATACTTATCAGTGTCAAAAAGAGAGAATATTGCTCTCAATTAATGGCCCTTTTATTGGGGGATCTGAATTTTCTTTTCTATGATACTTCTATTTAATATTTTTTCACTTTTCAAGAAACAAAGATATGTTTGTTCTTCCATAGTAGACCGAATACTGCCTCTCTATCATAGAAATCTGTCAATATATACTCTGATTTGGCATTCAGAATCACAGATATGTGGTATTTAAAATATAGGTACACTTTAAGAGACCAAACGTTACTTAAGCTTACTGTACTACATACTTCAAGTAAGTGTACCATAGTCCAAATATAGACCTATAGTTATCAGAATCTTCAATCCAGATAATAATTCTTGTTTTATTTTTCTGTAAACAACTAAAAAGTTAAATCATATGTTGGCATGTCCAGAAATAAAAGTCCGGTTTAAAAAATCTAATTTCTAAAACAATTAGGTCTCTGCTGCAGAGTTTGTTTACATTTTCTGTACCTCTGTTTGAAAATAACTGCTGTCCAGAGTGACCCACCCATTAAAAACTTTAGGTTTATTTTTAGCTGCCAACAAATGAAATTTGATATTTTCATTTTAGTTAAATGTTTTAAAAATTAGTCTCCTGGGTTTGGAGAGATGGCTCAGTAGTTAAGAAGACTGGTTGTTCTTGCAGAAGACCAGGGTTCAAATCGCACCACCCACATGGCAGCTAACTGTCCGTAACTCCAGTTCCAGGGGATCTGACGGCCTCTTCTGTCCTCTGTGGGCATTGCACGACATGGGTGTACTTACCTACATGCAAGCAATACACACATACACATAAAAAAGTAAAAATAATAAATACTAAAAATTAGTTTCCCGTGTAAACATTAAAATAGGAGTCATTTGATCTTAAATTGTCAAAATGTCCAGAATACTGGTAACTTTATTAATTAAAGTTAACTAGAATCCTTATACATATGGTATAGTACCACACAGTTGAATATACATATTCAAAAGTTATGGTGATTTCTGACCTGTTAATTTTCCTGCTGTATTCCAGCTGACCAAGACGATGTTAAGGATGCATCTTTGTAAATGGGTGCTGACCAATACGGAGATAATTTAGTAATGGATTAGATAAGATAGTAACAATGAAGCCATATGTTTATGTCTGTATTTAAAACTTTTTAAAACAATCATAGACTGTTTCGCTTTATCTTGAAGAACACAAAATGATTTCATTTATTCATATCAGAAAGGTATTATTTAGGGTATAAATAGTCCATTGAATTGTGCTGTATCATGGGAAAATGTACTGCTTTTCATGATTTCTATCAATGTGAAATAAAATTTAAATCTGGCTAAAAATAAAAACATAAATCCATGTGCCCATTAGTAGCACAAACAACTTTGTTATCCACTTAAATCTACATGATAACAAGCTAAAAACTAGTGTTCCAATTATTGTATTAGTGCATTAACAGAAATTCCAGTAAGAAAAAATTGTCATTTAAGAAGGGATAATACATGTATTCTAGTAAAACAATTTTTAATAAGCTAAAGAAGGGAAAATATTGTAAGAAGCTAGAGCGGTTCAGTCCCAGCACTCAGGAGGCAGGGGCAGATGGATCTCTGGAGATCCAGGTCAGCCTGGTCTGCAGAGCAATTCTAGGCCAGTTGGCTACAGGGAGACCGTTTCAAATAGGCAAAAAAACAATCCACACTAAGAGTTAAAATAATTATCTGACAGTTTGCAAATAAGTTAGAGAGCAAAATCTCTATCTATTCTTAGAACATTTCTTCACTTCCACCTAGAAAGACTTTCAGATATCTTATAGGATGTTACATTTTCTATATTAATATAATTTCCCAAATCATGTTTTCTTTCTTTTCCTTTTTTTTTTTTTTATCTTGGGCTGGAGAGATGGCTCAGAAGCATTTTTTTTTTCAGAGGACCAGGGTTCAACTCCCAGAACCCACATGAAGCTCATAACCACTTGTTACTATAGTTTGAGGGCATCTGATACTCTCAACTATTTAGGTACCAGGCACACGCATGGTGCACATACATGTATACATACATTTAAACACACAACAAATAAATATTTTGTTTCTTATTATATATGTGGTGTGCACATGTGTATGTGTTGGCATATGTATGGGTGCCAAACCATGTCTTCTGTTGTTAGTTAATTCACCTAAGCTCCCATTGCACTTTAGAAATATTTACCTGATATTTTTAAAGTTTAGTAAAAAAAAGTTTGTATTAATGAAAGAATGAAATAAGATAAAATCATATATAAATAGGCTTATACAACCAACACAAAAAAATGATTTGTTGTACAACTAAACAAAAGGTATGCCAAGAATGGTGTCTCATTGTTGTAATCCCAACACTAGGAAGACTAAGGTAGGACGATCAAGAGTTTGAGGTTAGCTTGGGAATATACAGTGAGTTGAGGACAGTCTGGTATATGTAGTGAGACAGTTTCTCAGAGAAAATAAGATATAATATGACATCCTAATTTTAAATGTAATAGTTAAAAAACAGAGAAGACAGCTTAATTTACATAGGAAAAGGTTTATAATTATTGAAAAATTTAAGAGAAACTTAAAAAAAAAAAGAGACAAAATGCCTTAGAATGCCATATACTTTATGTAGCTTCTCACTATTAAACTGTTTTTAAACTCCTGATTTTAAAAGAAAAATTATATTTAGATAAAACTGTAAATAGTTTTTATAAAAGTAAGACGCATTTGGGACTGGAGAGATGGGTCAGTGGTAAAGAGCTGTTCTTGCAGACGATCTGGGGCTCGAATCTCAGCACCCATAAGGCAGCTAAGAACCATCCATAACTCCAGTTCTAGAGGATCTGATACCCTTTTCTGTCCCCTATGGGCACTGCAGGACACGGGTGCACTTACACACAGGCACAACCCTTATACACATAAAAGAAAAATAAATAAATAAAAATTAAAAAAAGCATTTTTTTTAAAAAAGAGGCATTTGTAAAAAGAAAAGAAAAAATTGCAGATGAACTTAACAGAAAACAGAAAAACAAAACAAAACAAAAATATTCAAAACTGAGACTTAAGGAAAATTATTCATCTTAAAGTGTTTAAATACACTTTAAACTTCAGGCGGTTCTTAAAAGGATAACATGAAAAGGCCTTGAGTATTATAGAACATGAGGCACACACCTCAAAATCATCTGAAGACCCACTAAAATGACAGAATGAAGGAATAAGACATCAAAATTTATGGTGACAAAGGAAGTAACTATGATAGCAATAAGGAAACTAAATGCTATTAAAGAAAACAATTTTATTTTACTTTTTCTCCCAGTGCATAATTATGAAATGTATCAAGGAATAAGATAATTAGAGGCCAGATACAAAATTAAATAAATTTTCTCATACAATACTATAAATTACATATGTCTCAGAAGAATACCAATCAAGATAGGAAACACAATAGAACGAAATAATATAATCTTTTTGGAAAACTACATCAAATAATAAAAATCTCTTTCCTGGTCTTATTTGGAAGAAACTATTATTAAATTAATAAGCCAATTTTCAGTACTGCTAGGTGAGTGAACAAGTAGCCTGTAAGGTCACTGGAAGAAAAGAAGGAATTCAGACCAGAGCTCTGAAGGCCTCAGGTAGAGTACACATTCTGAGTTCTCAATTTGTAAGTACATGAACTATTTACCAACATGGAATGGGAGGAGACAAGCAAGAATACTGCTTGCACTAGCCAAATGGCAGCATTTGAAAAGGAGCAGAGGGAGGAAGTAATCTAAGAAACTCGACAACTTGAATCTTTGCATGATTTTGCGAAGAACTTTGTATGACATTTTTCTTTTCCTCATTCCCTTTACCTAATTATGACCATTTACCATAAGATAAATCATTTACCTCAGTGAACTGTTTTCTCATCTGCAAAATTTAAGAGACTAAATACTGTATCTCAATAATCTCACTTCATTTACCTATGTCACTTAACTACTATAATCAGGCTAATAATAAGCAATCAGGTGCGGTAGTGCAAGCCTATAAATCCCAGATCTTGGGAGATGGAGGCAGGAGGATCAGGAATCAAGTAAAGCTCAGCCACAGATTAAAATCAAGGCCAGTCTGGGTTACAGGAAACCCTATTTCAAAACAAACAAATACAAACAAACAAACCTCACCCAAATTCTAAAGACAATCAGCTAAAGAGAATTAGGAACCCTCTGGTGTATGTTCCAACTTCTATTAATGGTTTAAAAGAAATCTATATAGATACAAAATTTTAAAATTTACAAATGCCTAAAAATATAGCATCTATGCAAGTACTCAAATGTTCCCTACATGAATGGTAATATGATTACTGAAAGAATAGTAACCCCTTCTCTGTAGAACAAGGCCATAACTACCTCATCTGAAAGCTGAAGCAAGAATAAATGAATTAATGATGGACAAAATAATGGACAGTTAATAAACACATAATTCACATTCTTTTTACAATGTTGATGCTAAAATTTTGCCTCTAGTATAAAAATATATTTAAAAGACCTACCACTTTGTTAACCATCTCCATATCACACAGATTGTCCACTAAAATTCGACATGCTTCTTCTTTACCCCAATGAGCTGCAGCATGAAGAGGTGTCCAGCCATCATAATCTTTAATATTAACATCATAGCCTGCCTGTATTAAAAGTCTAGAGAAATTACAGTGAATTAGACAATCATTAAAATCTAGAAATTAACAAAAACTATCAATCGATAGCATTCTACCATGCAACTTAAAGTTTGCAATTTAATTCTTTCAGACTTCCAGTACCCCCCCTCACTGAATTAGCTAGGGCAAAAATAAAGCAATTAAAAAAAAAAAAAAACCCACTCAGGATCTTGAGTCATTGCCATAATGTAGTTTTAATTAATCCCTAACAATCCTAATTCTTTTGGTTTGGTTGACACTGATTAATTCTTGTTAGTATCATTTGCTGAAAAGCCAGAAGTTTTCAAGGTAAGATCAAACACAATGTAAAAATTTGCATATAAACTGATTACTGCAGAACTATCTTCAGGTATCCATATGATACATTATCTCAGGCCAAGTGAACTCTAAAAATATACTGAAATCAAGCAAGCTTATTTTGTAATGTTTAGTTGCCTTGCATTTAAGAAATGGTTTATGAAAGCTTTTATGAACCTTTATGATCTAGTATTGAAAATTTAAAGAAAACAACAATCTGACTGTTAGGAACAAACAAAGCGAAACATATATTCCAAGATAGAGTCTATTTTTCTGCAGCTGTCGAAAGGCTGATATTCCAGTCATCAACAAGCTATAAAACAGGAATAAATTTTAATACAATGCAAAAAGTTACATAAATTAGCATGCTGTTCTAACTGGATATTGACATCAACCTTTATTTGATTCAGAAATCATGTTTACAGAATGAATCTATAAACTGCACATAGCACAGCCCCACAGCCCCACACACAGGCAAACAATACTTTACAACTCACGAAATCTAGTATACTTTTACCTGACTTTCCAAGATGGTGAGCTTGATAAGGGCTTCTTATACCTACAGGAGGTGGTAGTGACAGCTAATAATCACCTCTATTTTCTGTTAAGAAGTAATAGCTTTGATGGTGGTTCCCATCTGTAATCACTGCTGCTCTAGGATACAGAGTGAGACTCTGTCTAAAACAACCCAAAACATAAAACAAAAGCCAATCTATTTTCTAATAATATCTAACTACAGCAGCTGTTTCCAAACTTCTAACGGAGACACCCTAAAAACTTGTTTAAAAAAAGAAATTCCCCAGGTCTCCCCCAGTACTATTAAATTAATCAGCACATTAGAGCCTGGTCTATCACATATATTTTGTTTTTGTTAGCTTTGAAAGGTCTTGCTATGTAAGTCAGGCAAGCCTTAAACCTGACTAAGCCTCCTGAATGTACAGAATTCAGGCATTGTCAAGCATGCCTGGCACGTTCTCTTTCTCTCTCTCATATATATAGACACACATATAAACAAAATACTCATTATATAAGAATCCTATATGATTCTTAAAAGTATTGCCTGACACCTATCTACAGATCAACATTTAAAAGCAATGATCTAAAGAACAGACAGATAAATCTAGAGATTTAAGTTAAAGCAGTATCTCCACCATTTTGTATTAAGAGAGGAAGAAATAACACTGGAATATTAGACAATAAAATATATTTCATTAGGAAATATAAACTACAACAATGTTAATATCTTGAGCGCCATAAAATTATAAATACTTGGAGCCTGGAGCTGTGGTCCCCTCTTGTGAGCTAGAGTTATGGTCTACTGCTGTGAACAGGAGCAGTGGTCCCCTCTTGTGAGCTGGAGCTCTAGAGCCCTCCTAATAACCCTGACCTTCAGCAGGAGCTGTGATCTTGTCTTGGGAGCTAACTGGAGCAGTAGTCCCCTCTGAGCTGAATCCGTGGTCCCTCCCTGTGTGCTGGAACTGTGGTCCGATCTAGTAGTTTGAGCAGTAGCCCCTCACCCCATGAGCCAGAGCCATGTGGTCCCCTCACATGAGCCTAAAACTTTGGACCCTACCGCGAGCCATGGTCCCACATTCTTCTGGTGGTAGACTGATGGTGGAGCAGAGTAGAGCATGGAGGAATTCCTGATGTCGGGCCACAGTTTTACTCTTCTCAAGCAAGTACATTCCCTGCAGCCCCCTCTCCTGAGGTCCCAGGTTGTGCATGGCAGAGCCTTTGCCACTTATGATGGAAACAAGGGAGGCCTTATTCTCTGTAATGGACCTCCCTTGCCCCCCTGAGGCCCTACTGTGGTCCTCACTCCACATGAGATCTTGGGGATTCAGACCTTGATGTTCGACCTCTTCCACTGCCAGGCACCAGGAGGTTTTCCATTATTTTTCTATTACTCTTCCATAGCTTTAGTATGCCTTCAACTATTCCCTAATTAAACTTCTAGAAATAAAAATCACAGTATGGGAAATTAAAAAAAAATACTGTAAAAACTAAACTGATGTAATTCTCAAACTGAATCTAAGAAACTATCTTATAATACATATTTGAAATTCTATATATCTACCACAATTTTAGACTATTATTACTGACAAAACTGTACTACCAAGCTTCAGCAATAATGTGAAATTTGTCACTGTCCCTATAATCAGAGTTTGCCATTCATTTCCTTTCCAAATTCTCCAACCTATACAAAGTCTTTCAATGGAATCATATTACTTCTTTAAAATGTAATGCTAATAAAGTACTTTTAGATTTAAAAAAGAAAAAAAATGTACTTGGGAGTCTATATAAATGGAAGGGTTAAGTAAGCAGATACATGTTTTTCAACAAACATCAACCTCTATGTGCCAGGCCGTATGAAGACACTATAAAAAAGGAGGAAGAAGGGTGGGGTGGGGGAAGCATCTATATTCAAGTAGCTTCTCAGATGCAGGGCAAAAACCAGAAAAACAATACACAGCCTTCAAGAACAGGTTCAATGATGGAGATGCACTAACAGTAGAGACCTGAAAAGCATCAAAATCAAACTGAAAGCTGTGCATGTTGACAGGGAGAGAAAGCACGAAGAGGATTTAATTTTGAACAAATTTCTTCCATTTATTATTCATTTACTTACTTACACAAGTACTATAGTTCACATACACTAAAGAGAAGACATTTTCCCAGTCCTGAACATTGTCAATTAATTTTACTTCACTAATTTAACAATACTATTAATTTAGACTAAACCCATGAGGAAAGATTTCATCATCAAATATAATTTTAAATTTCTAAAAATAATACAAATGATACATATTTCCTCACTTGATTTTGGCATTTCATTATAATCCCTAGCATTCTTTCTACAACACAAAAGGGAATTTCTCATTCATATTTTGTTACAGTGTCTTCCAGGGAAACTATGTACCATGATTTATTAAGTTGTTCTTCCATTCTGACTATAAATAATAGTGCTCGCACATACCTTTCTTTATACATGTAGGAGACACCTGTAAAACAAATTCTTAGAGATAGAACTCCTGCACTGAAGAGTAATTGTTACTCTGAGAGAATTTGCTTAAATTATCACTTCTACCTCTGCTAGTAAATCAAAAGTACCTTTTCCTCATATTATGTCAATACAGTATGTCATATATTTTGATTTCTTTTTGCAATATGAAGGTACCTTATTGTAGCTTTATTTTCATTTAATTACAAATGAAGTTGAGTATTTTTTCTCATTTGTTTAAGAGCCTTGACCTTACTGAAAGGATCAAATGAAAGTTGCCTGCAAAGTTGAAGAGATAATTAAAAAGGAAACTAGACAGAAACAAGAACACACATTAAAATACCATGAAGGAACTTCAGGTCAATATATGTGGCTTATGTGATACATATTTGAGGCACAACGAGGGTAGCTTTGCTTAAGAGAACAGTTAGCAACCGAGCTGAGAAATTTAATAATTATCTTGATCCCCACTAAGTTTTAGTAAAGAATTTTAAGAGCCTGAACAATCAAATTACAGAAAGTACTTGCAAGTAGTCTAGAAACCTATGACAATGAAATCCAGTATTTCTATTATATTTACATAAATAAGATGGAAGAAACAATTCTTATGTTTACTATTTGTAATAGTCTACATTTTTTATTCTTTTTGAAAACGTCTGTAGAAAAATTTAGAAGAATTTTAGATTAGCAAGAAACAGGTAGGAAACAAGAAAACTAATTAAATAACCTTACTATTCCAAAAAAAGACCTATGTTATTGAAGCTGAGATATTAAGGTCAGGAAAATTGGGAGTGGTAACTTCATTGTTTTTACCAAGAAAAGGAAATGAGGGCATACATATTATTAACAGACACTCCACTGGATTAAAATCAACATAAAGCTGGGCATGGTGGCACAAGCCTTTAATCCCAGCACTCAGAAGCAGGGGCAGTTGGATCTCTGTGAGATCGATTCCAGTCTGGCCTATACAGTGAATTCCAGGCCAGCTGGAGCTATGGGGAGACCCTGTCTCAAAAATAAATAATCAACATAAAAGGGGGAAATTTTTGTTGAGGGCTGGTCTTATTCCTTTCACACAGATATAACAAGAGTTATGCAGAGAAATTTTTTTATATAGTTGGCAATACTCCTGCATTAAGTAACACACACACACCCACACCCATATATACATTGTGACATAAAGGAACTTTGTTCCAAGGAAATTAGCTGATCAATATACAACTCTATATAGTCATCAGAGCTCAGGGATTAGTATTTAGTATTATACTAATAGCCTTTTGAATTCTAGCATTTCTACAGTAAAATGAGAACTGCATATTTACACATTTTCTGTCCCTGCAACTAGTTAGTGGATATGGACCTCTAAATGACTCTAAGAACTTATTAGTCCAACAGGTAGCATATAATGGCTGGCTGAACTTACACATATCTTATGGAAAACTGCAACTGAAAAACACCCAAGAACAGAAATACTCAAAATTTCAGAAAAACTTCAGAAACAAGAGCGATTCTATTCAGAGTTGTCTTCTCCTTCTTCTTGAAAACAGACATTAAATAAATCCTTTATTATCTGTTCCAAAATAATGAAATAAAGATAAAATGAAGTAGAAAAATCCATAGGAAGTAGCACTTACTTTAAAACTTCCGTATACCCTTTGGCAGCTGCAACATGAAGAGCTGTGCCTCCAGATTTTGCATGCCGAATGTCACTGATGTGCCCACTATTTAACCACTGCCTTGCATCTCTAAGCATTATCCGTTCTTCTTCCTTTCGAGCTGCTTCTATATCAACTCCTGTTGCAAAAAAAAAAAAAAAAAAAAAGGGCATATATATTATTTTCATTTTTCTTAATAGAGAATATTTCTCCTATTTCTGCACAGGGTAATAGAATTATCAATACATTAAGTTAAATGAAAACTAAAAATTAAACGACAGTTTGGAAAACGGTGGTTTAATATGTTAAAGAAATGTGGAATACAACAGATATTTTATTAGCCTTCTCTATCAGTTTTTGCCCCACAAAAGTATTTTGGTTATCTTTTTACTTTTTTGACAATTAGTTTTGTGTTGAAAATCCAAACATTTACCAAG
>NW_008330777.1:3749300-3751453 GCF_000622305.1 Nannospalax galili
TTACATCTTCTGAATTCTATTCTGAACTCTATAGTCAACTACATTCAAATGTGTATTAAGCATTTCTTACATCTTCTGAATTCTATTCTGAACTCTATAGTCAACTACATTCAAATGTGTATTAAGCATTTCAACTTGGAGGGGTAGGAAAGTATGAGGTCCTAAACTGCCTTCTCTTTCTCCCGAATATGCTATTTTTCAGCATGACACATTCTTCATACCAATAGGATTGTTTAAGTTATATAGATACTCATTCATTCAAAAGCATATAAGCATTATATGCACTCTACTAGGTGGAGATGCTAAAAATAGGAAGAATAAATAGGATTCTCTAGTTCTTATCTTCAGAGAATTCTATATCTTGAGAAGGAAAATTAAATTAGTAAAGATAATCTTGAAGTTCCTGAATGGCCTATGTTATGACTTCACTTGCTATTATTTAACAAATAACACATACTACTTTCTTACCCCAGAAGACCAAGCTTATTAAAAGTAGACATTCCCTTTTTATTTTATAGCATTATCATCTGGCAGCATACTGGAAACAAGCTAAATGGTGAGGAAATGTTTACTAAATGAATGAAATAAAAATATAAAAAAATGAGCAACCCAAACTTTTTTTTTTGGTTTTTTTGAGACAGGGTCTCCCTGTAGCCCCAGCTGTCCTGGAACTCACTATGTAGACCAGGCTGGCTGTGAACTCACAGAGATCCGCCTACCTCTGCCTCCCAAGTGCTAGGATTAAAGGCATGCGCCACCACGCAATCCAAACTTTTATCTCCTTAGCTAACATCATTCCCATAACCCAAAATCATGTGTCCAACTGTCTGTCCGTCCTTCCTTCCTTCCTCACTCCCTCACTCCCTCCTGTCCCCCCACCCCCCAACCCTATCACTGAGTGCCTACTATGAGTCAGGTACTTTATTAGGAAAATAAAGCTGCTTTTATATGACAGAAAAATGTTACATTAATGAAGTGGGGGGGAGGGAACAACCCAATAAGGACAGCAATTACTAAGGGTAATAAGAAGGGGTTAGCCCTGGTGAAGAATAGTCTCTATACCTTACAGCAAAAAATAAAGTAAGTAATCCCACACTATTGTTTGGGAAAATATTCTGGGCAAAGGGAAAGGTGTACTAGTAGACTCTGAGGTAAGAATCTGCATAAAATGTTCTGTATTGAAGGCTGTCAGGCTTTCTAAAGAGCAGTGAGGACAATAAACTGGTCAACACAATCTTTCTTTATTTAAATGCATCCCTTAAGCCAAAAGATCTAAAATGGAAATATCAATATGAAGGCTGTTAGATAATATGAGCAAGAGATAACGGTCACTTGAATTTGAATGGTAGCAGTGAAGTGGTTCATTCTGGATTCTTCATGATACAGCATAGAATTTGTTGTTAATTTGAACACCAGTATCAGTTTAGATACAGAAGAAAAAGAAATGCCAAGAATTAATCAGGATAGGGCATCGTGGCACAGGCTTTAATCTCAGCAGAGGTAGGTGGATCACTCTGAATTCCAGGTCAGTCTGATCTACACAGTGAGACCTTGCTTCAAAAATAAATAAATAAATAAATAAGTAAATAAATCAGTTTTTTAACCTGGCCAATCAAAAAATTAAAATTACAAATCTCATGAATGTAAGTTTGAGATGCCTGATATCAAGAACAGTTGAGCATCTGAGCCTGTAGAACAGAAAGAGTAATACGGCATGACCCTCAAACTCAATGGTAAACTCTGAGCTTAATCTTCCATAACTAATCTGCTTAGGGCCTGATTATATTCCCTATAGTGGGTATCACTATTTACTTAGCACCCGGACAGTCATTTGAATCCCTCCCTTTACCTTACTCATAGCTATCACTCAACAGATTTGGAGATGTTACCTCCTAGAATGTCTTCCAGTTTCTATCACTATGTCTGGTTATGTCATGCATCTCAAACTCTGATCATTAATTTAACTCATTCAGTAGCTTCCATTTTGTTACTGCCAGACTGGAAACCCCAAATTTGAACACTTAATTTCTCTAAATAAACTGAACATCTCCTGGGAGATAAAAAACTGAATGTCTTGGTGTAGCAGACAAAGCCTTGTGTACTTGCACTTTTTTCCTCATATTTTATATATATATATATAGATATTAAATTTT
>NW_008330777.1:3751672-3763432 GCF_000622305.1 Nannospalax galili
TACAGAACATCTCAAACAATCTTAATCATCTTTATACCCTGTCCCCACTGGCTCCCCCCCTACCCCCCACTGGAGCCCATATACTCTGTCATCCCTGTTAAGGTCCACTGGGTTGTCAGTGTCCTCAGCCTTTCCACAGTGCAAGTCCATCCACTGAGTCTAGTCAGCCTATCTAGAGTCCCTTGTTTTATGAAGATCAGCTCTTCTCCATCTAGCAGCAATCAGTTGCCAACATTCCTACAGATAAAGATTGAGGTCTGCTGTTCATTTTCCAAGTTCTGTGCTGGGTTATTGTCTGCCTGACTTTGCATGGGACTTGTGTATGCTGGCACCATTGCCATAGAATCGAATGAGCAGCTTCCCAGAAGCTTGTAGGACTCTGTTTCCATATGGTCATAAACCTTCTCCCTGGTTCTGACAATCTTTCCACCCCCTCTTCCATGATGGTCCCTGAGCCTTGGGTGGGTGAAGTTTAATAAAGGGGTCCTGCACTTTTAACTTCATCTCTAGTCTTCCCCTTCTACCTTCCCTGGGTATACTAACAATTTAATCTCCCTCTAGGTTCTCAAGTGCATTATGTTCTACTGATCAACAGGTTATTAGCCTGAAAATGGATCAGATCCTTACTCTGCTTGCTTAGCAAACTGCCATTTTCCAAGACACAGCTCTTTTTATCTCTTCTATTCACACCATCTTAAAACATTCAGACTCTTAATTCTGTATCTAATTTTATGCTATCTTTGGCCAAGTTCAAAGCAATTACTCCCTTGTTGTTTAACAGTTTCCTCGGAAATGAAATATTCCCTCTGGGGGGTGGGGGAGAAGTTCATGAGACTTAGGATACTAGTCACATATGTAGGAGAGGAGAAACCTGGAAATCCTAGAAGGCTCTTCCCTAGCTATACAGAAACAGTAAACAACTGCTGGAGGAGGAGACTGATCAGCTGAGCTAAGAGAGGAAATTCTGAGATCTTCAGAACTGCCTGTAAGTTGGTCAGAGAGCTCTAGGGATACAGCTTTAGTGAGTCATCCCTCGTGTTTTGGGGTGGGGGGTAGACTTTTTAGTGATACAGTTGTATTTGCATCATCCCTGATCCTGAGAGTAACCCCTCACCCAAATTCCTGTTAGTAACTTCAATACAAACTCTTTGGTTTACTAAATCGGACTCTGGTACAATAGTTACTTTGGTCTGTCCTGGGTTCTACTTGCTGGGGTGAGTAAACCTGTGTGTATGGCATCTCCCCAGGAAAAGTAACTCCTATATTATTCCTTCTGCCTTCAAATCATGTTCATATGATTCATAAATAAACTAAAAACAATCCAAATTTAAGGTATATGTGAAGGAAACTTTAAGGAAAAATCTGTTTAAGAAGGTGAAACAGACAACCTTTCCTTTGCTCTTGAAAAAAATTTAATGTGATTGACTGGAATGCTTAGTTCATCAAAAATATAAACAACAAAACCCAGCAACAATTCACCTACTTCATGTTAGGAGACTTATTTGCCTATCTCAGAGCTTTGACAAACTGACTAGTGATGCTAAGAAAGCCACAGCTTCTTTGGATATTTATTTGATGGACTAAAAACCAGATGCTGAACCTAGACAGGCTGAGACTGAATCCCTGATCTACTCAATAGCTGTGCTACTATGGGAAAGACAGTACACGTTATACTTCTGATTCTTCCTCTGTAAGATGGGATGATAGTACGTACCTCATACAGTTAAAATGTGTAGTATTTAGCTCAAGAATAAGCACTGAGATGTCAACATTATCAGCTCTAAAACTGATTCTACTTCTCTTTTCTTGCCTTATGGTCTAAAAAAGGAAAAAAAAAAATCACAGATCATAGGGCTGGAGAGAACTCAGAGGTTAAGAGAACTGGCTGCTCTTGAGTTTGATTCCCAGGACCCTGATGATGGCTAACAACAATATGTAACTCCAGTTCCAGGGGAATCTGGCACCCTTTTCTGACCTCCACAGGCACTGCACAATACGATGCAATACACTCGGGAGGCAGAGGCAGGCGGATTTCTGTGGTTCGAGGCCAGTCTGGTCTCCATAGTGAATCCAGGACAGCTAGGGCTACAGGGAGACCCTGTCTCGAAAAGACAAATATATATATATATATACACATATTTATATACATAAAATAAAACATAATAAAGAAAATCACATTAAAATATGAAGCAGAAATTATTTGAACATCTCTTCAATCATTAATAATTTCAAAGGCAATCTAGTTAAGTTAAAAAAAAAAACTCATCAAATATAGTAGAATAACAAATAAAACCAAACAAAGGGGAAAAGAAATAAAAGAAATAAAGCCAAAAAGCCACGTAGGGACTCAGCACTCAGGAGGCTGAGACAGAAGCATCTCAAATCTGAGATCAGACTAGGCTACATACCAACATGAGATATATAGCAACACCCCTCTCTCATCTCTCTTTTAAAAAAAGGGCCAATAAAAAAATTAGGTCTGGGAAGATAGTTCAGTTAATGGTGCTTGTGTGCTTGTAGTAATTCCAGGGTTGGAAGGAAGAGACAAGTCAGCCTAGCTAGCCTACTTAGAGAGATCCTGAAATATGACACCTGAAGTTGTTCTCTGGCCTCCATCTGCACACACATACCGAAAAATATTAATTCCAGTATTTGGGAGGGGAGGGGGCAAGGCAGGAGAATCCCAAGTTGAGGACAGCGTGGATTATACAGAGCAAGAGAAGAGGTAGAGAGGGAGAATTTGAGAATTTTATCTCTGCTAGAGAGATGATTAGGGTTTAATTATTAAAATCTCTTAAAGATGCTCCTATACTTTTGTTTCTTTATAATTAAGTTATGCTACATAAACATACATTTCCATTATATAAATAAAACATCCTAAAATGTTTTCTAGGACATACTCAATAAATTTTAGTATGTAACAATGATAAAATGTGAACTCAATGTTTCCTGTCACAGTTTGGGATAGCACTGTCAATTTCTATCTGTATGACCTTGGGCCAATAACTAAACCTCAGTTTTCCCATCTGTAAAATAATATTCTAAACACTGATTAGCTACAGAGGAAATGAAATAATATATGAAAAGCTCTTCACTCAACTACTGCACAAATAGGCATTTATTAAGCGTTCATACTATCATTAGTGGCTTCTCACATTTCCTTCATCTTGACTACTACTTACCAGAGTTCCCCAATCATCTACTGCTCAATATTTGCGTTTCTTATCTTGACATCTCCTAAATCCCATCAGTACCCCAAACACTGGCATTTAGATGGTTTGTGGTATAGTACTGTAGGCCCAGCATGTCCTCAAGTAAACTCATATATTCCTGAATTGGTTTCCACCTCTTCCCACTCTATGAACTTATCTAATTAATGCTTCTTTGACTGGATCTACTTTAATCACTACTTCAACTCCACGTTCAACTTTTCATCAAAATGTTCTCATTTTACCTCAATAGTTCCTGAAGATAGCCCTGCTCATTTCCATCTAAAATAACTAGGTTTGGGTTCTTATCATTTTTACCTGGAGTAATTTAAGGAATTAAACTTAAGGAACACCTTCTTCAAGGAATATATGCCACCAGGTAGCATACGTTGTTTGATCTTCTAAATGATCATCAATTTTATTACTGAGAAGAATAATCCAGTCAAACAAAAATTTCTGCCTATTTCTCATTCAAACCACCACAGGGAAGGTAACAGAATACAAAAGACATAAAAGTGGAAAGGGGATTACTAAGGGCAGAAGAGCATGTATAGGCTGAAGGGAGACCAATGAGAGCAAAATGTATGACAATGCCATGAGGAAACATATAACTTTGTATTTAAAAAAATGTAAAATAAATAATAAGGAAGAGTGCCAGACAGGAGAAACCTTTGAGTTGTTGGCCAGGGTAGTCCAAGAGAGTCCCAAGATTACACAGGCTATTGCCACATTCCTTGATTGCTTACCAGAACTTGAAGGTAAGACCCTATTGCTGAAGACAAGACATACTCTAGACACAGAATTTGGAGCAATGAAGGTGGAACTGACCTGGAAGCCACATGCCCTGAAGGCTAGCTTTCATAGCTTTGGCGAACACTACACAAGCTGGTAAAAGAGAACATCAATTGATGGTTCAACCCCAGCCTCAAGGTCACATCAGTGACCAGCACAGCAAACAATATTGGTGTAGTAGTGGCACTTTCATCTTGGGGTTAATCAACAGCTACTTAAAGCCCACTCAATGGGAAGAAACTCATGTGTGGTACTGTGAACCTAGCCAAATACTATAAACTTAGCTGGGGACGGCACAGATCTTAGGAAAAAAAACCCAAGGCTGTCACATCCCTAGACAAATGTAATTTCTTACTATGTGCAAAATACAGATCCTTCAATTTACAGATAAGTATCCCAGTCACCACCCATCAAAGAAGCTTCTTTTTCAAGAGACAGAGATTATTACAGAGTTCCACAACTGTTCACACACCCACAGTGACTGTCTGTGAACTGCCCAACCCTAAGTGGCACATCTAGGATGCAACCTCTACACCTAAGGCTCATGGATCATAGAACAAGGGATAAAGAGAACACTAATGCATCTGTCATTTCTTATCAATGTAGCTCCCTAATGTAACAGAGGACCAGGAAAACAAAAGGTCACAAGTGGCCAAACCTAGTGTGGGTCCTTAGACAGGACTCCTATATTAAAATCTACCCACCCAAAGCTCAGGGACCCATTGCAGAAGAGGGGGGGGTCAGAAAGAATGCAAGAGGCAGGGAGGAGGTGCATGACCATATGAAAATAGGGTCCTACAGGCTCCTGGGACTCTTCTCATATGAACATATAGCAATGGTGTCAGCATGCACAAGATCCATGCAAACTCAAGTAGACAAAAACCCAGCACAGAACTGTGGAAATGGACAGGTGACCTCAATCTTAGTAAAAGAATTATTGGCAGCTGATCACTGATGGATGAGGAAGAGCTGATCTTCTTAAAGGGAGGGTTTCTAGATAGGCTGACTTGACCTCAGTGGATGAACTTGCACTGAGGGACGACTGGGGACACTAACTTGACATGATAGGCCTAACACAAATGACAGAATGCATGAATTCCAGTGGAGGGGACTATGGAGGGGGATTTTGGGGAAGGGGGTATAAAGATGATTAAGATGTTCTGTATGAAATACACAAAAATTCAATGAAATTTTTTAAATATAAAAAGAAAAAAAATTCCTCAGTTTTATTGCTTATTATTTTCAACAAACCAGTTACAAGTAACCCTAGTTACAAGGTACAAAATTCTATTCCAGTGACTTTTTCCTTGTTTCTTTCTATATTTTAATCTTTATCTTCTATTTCCTGATGTTACTTCTGCATAATCAACCCTCTAAAACAATTCCCTTTATCTTTCCTCAATTACTTAGCTTGACTATATCAGTTCTGATAATGTTTGACTGCAGCCTAAATATAACAGAAATCCTATGGAAATCATATGTAGTAATTTTATATAAACATATTTAAATTTAGAAAATATTCTAAAATACTTAATAAAGGTAAAATACATATAACATAAAAGTTGTCACCTTAAACTTTTCATTTTGCTTCTATACTGCAGTGCTGGGAACTGAGCACAGAATCTTGAGTATAGGAGGCCAAGCACTCTACCACTGAACTATACTTCAATTTTTTTTGGCTTAAAATTTTTTAAAAATATTATAATTGACAAACAAGAATGCAGACATTTAAGGTGTATAATTTGTAAAGTTTTAACAGATACATATGGAATCATTACCACAATCAAATTAATAAACAAAAGTTTATTCCTCAAACATTGTTATGCATACTCTAACTCTCCCTCTGACTGTCTCATCCAATACTCTGCACCCACCCATCTTCTGTCACTGTACGTTAGCTTGCATCTTTAAAATTTGTGATTTTTGTTTTTTATGTGTATGAGTGTACCCATGTCATGCAATGCCGTGGAGGTCAGAAGAGGGCATTGGATCCTGGACAGAATTTTAGCCACCATGTGGGTGCTGGGAATTGAACCCAGGTCCTCTGTAAGAACAGCCAGTGCTCTTAACCACTGAGCCATCTCTCCAGTCCAGGTTAGCTTGCATTTTTGAGAATTTTATAAAAAGGAATCAAACAGTGTGTATTCTATCTAGCATCTTTCCCTCCCCATAATTATGTTGAGATGTGACCATACTGTATCTATCTCTGACCTTCCTTTTAAAATAAATACAATGAAATATTCTATTTAACTATATGAAATAAAACATATAGTTAAAATTACCAACCAACATATAATCTTAAAAGAACTTAGAGCCATTACAAAAACAAAGAGTAATTTATGGTACAACGTGTTTATCACTATCCAAGCTCACAGGCACCAACCCTGAATTTTCATCATTGTATTTAAAGATTTAATTATTTTTATTTCATCACTTTATAAGAAGTTCAATGTAGGAGAAGTTAGACCATATTCTACTAATTACTGTTGCAATTTTTCATTATATCACATAATCTTATATATACAGATCCCCAACTTAAAATGGTTTGACATGATTTTTCAGCTATATGAAGGTAAGAAAGGTTATGAATTCAGTAGGAACTTTTTTTTTTTCTTCTGGACTAGTGATTTGTGGGTAAGATACTCTTCTCATGATGCTAGGCAGTGGCAGTTAGTTGCAGGTCCTGGACAGCATACAATCACAGGGTCATCTTGACCAATTTTAAGGAATGTACTTCATTAGTGTGGAGTATATGGTTGTACAGCTAACTCTAGAACTCTTTCGTTTTGCAAAACTGAAATTCTATACTCATTAAACAACTTCTCAATTCTCTCAGGCCCTGCCCACCTCATTCTCTTCCTTCTCTCTTCTTCTGAGATGGTATCAGAATGCAGCTCATGCTGACCTTTAACACATAATCCTTCTGTCTCTGACTTTCAACTACTGGGTTTACAGGAATGTGCCACCATGTCTGGCTCTACTTTCTCTATGAATTTGTCTATTCTAGAGAAATTTGACCTTTTGTGCCTGGCTTACGTCACTCAGCATAATTTCAAGGTTCACATTTAAGTGTCAGAATGTCCTTTTCTTTTTTTTTTTAAAGACAGGGTCTCCCTGTAGCCCTAGCTGGTCAGGAAGTTACTATGCAGATGAGGCTGGCCTTGATCTCACAGAGATCTGCCTGTCTCTGCCTCCTGAATGACTGCTGGGATTAAAGGTATGTGCCACCACACCTGGTTGTCCTTCCTTTTTTAATTTATAATTTTTTTATTGACTTTTGGCAATTTTCATAAATTTGATATTTAGATTTTCCCCCTATCCACACCTCTCCCTGTTGCTTCCTGCACAATTTAATATACTATAACTCTCTCTCTCTCTCTCTCTCTCTCTCTCACTCTAAGGTCTATAGAATGTGTAATTTGTGCCCCCCAAACTCTTTCAGTATGGGTCCATCCACTAGAGCCTGGTTAGTTAACCGACCAAGAGTCTCATCCTTGAAAGAGACTGACTCTACACTTCCCAGCAGCCACTGGTTACCACAAACCACATTTTCCTTAGGTTGGGTTGGGGCTTCTGATCTACTTCCCCATGTCTATGCTGGGCATTTTTCTGGTTTGAGCTTGCATGGGAGTGGTATATGCTGTCACCATTTCTGTGAGTTCATATGATTAACTGACCAGCTGTCTGGAAAACTGTTTCCTTGTGGTCATCAACCACCTCAGTTCTTGGAATCTTTCTACCCCATCTTTCCCAATGATCCCTGAGCCTTGGGAGACAGAAGTTTGATACAGGTATCCTATTCAGGTTAAGCATTCTGCAGTCTCTTGTTCTCTGCACATTGGCCAGTTATGAGTTTCTTTGCTAATTATCATCTGCTGCATAAGGAAACTTCTCTGGTGAGAGGTGTATGTCCTTCCTTCTTAAGGCTGAACAGTATTTTGTTGTACATATACATTACATTTTGTTTATTTCTCCATGGATGGACAAATGGTTCATTTCTACCTTTTGATTAATGTGAATAATGCTGCTACAAACATGGGTGTATAAACTTGTCTTCAGGAGCTTGCTTTTTATTTTAGATATATTTCAGAATCGGAATTGTATCATATTATATATGTGTTTTAAAAATACCTTTAGTTCGAAGTCATAATATGCAGTTCAATGGTTTTAGTAAATTCAGTACAATCAATTCTACAGTACTCCTCAATCTTTAAGGAAGCTCTGTACTCATTAAAAATCATTCCCTATCACTAAGAGATGCCTGAAAATTTATAGCTGTACCTTGTACCTCTCTCCAAACTCACATAGTCACCTGCCTGAATGCCTAGTAGGTAAAAAAAAAAAAAGAAAAGAAAAGAAAAGAAAAAACAAAACTTAGCTTTCTTAGTTTTCCCTTAAAACATACCCTCAAAATCTTCACAATCTTCCTATCTCAGATTGCTCAAAATAAAACCCTGGACTTAGCCAGCACAAGCACACCTTTGACCCCAACACTGGGAAGGGAGAGGTAGGCAGAACTCTTTAAGTTCAAGACCAGCCTGTCTACATAACAAGGTCCACCTTATCTCAAGAAAGAACTCTTTTTTTACATGCTCTGTATTTAACCACTCAACATTCTTGGTTAAACCATCAAGCTAAACACCTGTAATAGCAACACTCGGAAGGCCAAGGCAGAAGGACTGACACAACAAAGCTTTGAATCCACCAGGCACCTTCTCATCCTTATAATTGTTGCTTCACCACCTGGAATGCTCTTTTCCCAGATCCATATGACCCATTCCTGCCAATCACTCAGCTCTCAGCTTCAATGCTTCCTTGTCAGGAGGCATTTCTGGCCATCTTGTTTGAATCTGCATCGTGCCATGTCCAGGTTGTACATTTTTTATTCCTTTGGCCACTTTCACTCCTTCACTCTAAAACCTTTCCATATAATTTTATGGTCAATCTCTTATAAATGCATACTGAGTTTTAAAAATATTAAAAAGATAGAGTTAAGAAGCATTTACTTTTCAAATAGAATCATCCCCCCCCCAATGGTTTAATAAGCCCATTTTAAAATTCATTCAAATATCATTTCCAGGGCTGGAGAGATGGCTCAATGGTTAAGAGCACTGGATGCTCTTAAAGAGGACCTAGGTTCAGTTCCCAGCACCAACATGGCACTAATAATCTTCCATAACTTAAGTTTCAGGGGATGTGACACCCTCCTCTGACCTCCTCAGGCATTGCATATATGTGATACACCTATACACATCAGGCGAAACATCCATATGCACAAAATAAAAAGAAAAATTAATCCCCCCCAAACACTCAACCACCAATAAAACCCAAATATGATTGTTGGGATCAGGCATGGCAGCACACACCTTTAATTCCAGCAGAGGCAGAGGCAGGTGGATCTCTGTGCGATGTAGGCCAGCCTGGTACACAAAGCAGAGTGATAGGTCGGCTGGGGTTACAGGGAAACCATGTTTCAAAACAAATCCACAAACAAAACAAAACAAAAAACAAACCACCACAACAAAAAATCCCGAAATAATTGTCTTTCAATGTTAGCGAATACTTTTGTGAGGAAAATAGTGTATTATGCTCTTTCTAAAATACTTCTGCATGTTTCCTCCATGCTCTTTTTATATTACCTTGACGATTAACTTCATTTTGAAGTAGCTCTTCCATGGCCTCCTCCTCTGCAATATCCAAAGGTGTGTCTCCTTCACTATTAACAGCTCCTACATGTGCTCCTTGACCAATCAAAAACCTGTAAGATCAAAAGAAGGAGTTAAACAAAGTAATATTACTGAAATACAATTAAATGCATCCAGTGAGAAAAATTCTTATGTCAGAGCAGAAATAGGGACAAAAGCTAATAAACACATGCATTATTTAAATTTATATGAATTATCATAGAAACTTCTATTCCTTTTCTTTTATTATTAATTTATTTTTTAATTTTATATAACTACATGATTAGAAGAAGCATTTCACTACAGTTTTAACATATTCAGTAACACACTCCATAGCAAGAGTACATCTCTTTCACAAGTGGGTGCAAGTTTTTGGTTCACAGTTGAATTAATACAGTTATACAATACTGAACTCAGTATAAGCCCTGTAAGACATAAAATTGAATGAGTTTTAACCTTTAAAAAAGATCTCCATTTCATTTTAGAATATATTGTTTCTTGCAGAAAGACTTGTTTTTGCTAACACTGAGATGCTGGTGCATGCATCTCTAATCTGTATGCATCTGATTATTACTAGTCATAATCAGTTGCACATGGATCGTTGGTGCCTGTGTATGTCTATAAAGTCATGGGGTAGATTTCAATGGTAATGTTTATCACCTCTCCTAATTATCATGACGTAAATTTCCATGATTCTTCCTCAAATATATTTTTAAAAACTGGTTGATTTGTGTGTGTGTGTGTTATCACACAGAACATCACAAACCACCTTATTTAACTATACACCCACTTCCCAGATGGCACCCTCCCATAGCCTCCCTCCCCCCACTAGAGCCCTTATACTCCAATATCCCTGCTACTGTCTGCTGTGCTGTTGGCACCCCCAGCCATTCCCTACTACTTGCCCTTCTGGTGAATCTAGTCAGCCTATCTAGAGGTCTTTGTTTTAGGAGGGTCACCTGTTCCTCATCTAGCAGCAATCAGTTGTCAATATTCCTTTAGATAAGATTGGGGTCTGTTGTTCATTTTCCCAGTTCTATTTTGGGTTATTATCTGGGAGTGCCGTTGGCCAGGGTGGCCAACGACTCAAAAGAAGGTATATCTTATCTGACACTGTTGCTTGTTATGTAGCTTTTAGCTATCCATATGGACTCTAAAGAAATTATATTGCCCCTTTAATCTGTGGTTATACTTTCCTTTTGGGTGTTTAAGGCCATACAGGTGGCCCAGATAAACCAATTTGTTTTTACTCTTAAGATCATTTGAGGATTTGTGCCTCAGGGGTCACATGGGCTTGGGAGGAGCCCCTGGCTCCTTTCTTTTACCAGATCCGCCTATATGAAGATAAGTCAAAGGTCCTGCTCGACCATGGTTGGTTTCGCTTGGAAGTATACAGGAAATGATTCCTCTGTGTTGACCCTCCTCTTTGTAAACTGGACACTGGTTCAAGTCCATCTGGTGGGGTCTCCTCGGCCTCCTTGATCAAGAGGACAAGTGACCCACCACAATTACAGGACATTTTGAGAAATGCTCATAGTCCCCTGGAACTAGTCGACCTAGGAGGGCAAAGAGCAAAAAACTGTCCTTTATGTGCTTCTGACCAAATTACTATAGGCCTCAAAGTATGTCTGTTAAACATCCAAGAAGGTTAGTTTCACCAGTCTGGTAATTTTAATTACTGGGTGGCATGTAGATAAATCTTGGGCAAAGACCAAGATTTTCTTGATCTGCTATGTAGGTTGTAAGAGTAATATGGTTCCCTCTGGTTTTTAAAACTAGCTAGGCATTATTTATCTTACATTGTCTCACCCCCTCGATCATGGTTTTCCCAGTTAAGGTGGCCCATTTCCCCCCTTTCTCCCTTAATAATACCCTTCTCCTATGGTTCTACCTCTCTTAAGCTCTTTCTTTCCTTTTATCCCCTAGGTTCCTTGTATACCCTTCCCTCCCCCCTCCCTTAAACTAACCCAATTTTTGTCCAAATCTCCCTTATTAAGGCCTGTTTCCTACTATTCCCTTTTAGGTTCTTTTCCTTTATCTCCCTGTTTCCTTTCCATTATCCTGGTTCTTGTAGT
>NW_008330777.1:3763843-3774772 GCF_000622305.1 Nannospalax galili
ATCTTTTAAGATGTTTCATAGCCATCTTTACTTCTTCTTTTGAGAACTCTCTGTTCAACACCTTAGCCCATCTTTTAATTGGGTTCCTTCTTGTCTTGATTCTCTGTTTTTTCAGTTCGTTATATACTCTGGGTATTAAACCTCTGTTGGATGTGTCGCTGGTGAAGATTTTCTCCCATTCTGTGGGTTTTCTGTTCGCTTCCCTGGTTGCCTCCTTTGATGTACAGAAGCTTTTCAGTTTAATGAGGTCCCATTTATTAATTCTTGCCCTTGTTTCCTGAGCAATTGATGTCCAGTTTAGAAAATCCTTTCCTACACCTATATCTTGTAGGTTTTTCCCAATGTTTTCTTCTAATAGTTTCAGAGTTTCAGGCTTTACATTGAGGTCTTTGATACAGTTGGAATTGACTTTTGTGCAGGGTAAAAGATTGGGGTTTAGTTTCATTCTTCTACAGGTGGAGATGCAGTTTTGCTAGCAACATTTGCTGAACATGCTGTCTTTCCTCCAGTGAATATTCTTGGTCCCTTTGTCAAATATTAGGTGGCTGAAATTGCATTTACTCATATTTGGGTCTTCAATTTTGTTCCATTGATCTATGGGTCTACTTTTGTGCCAGTACCATGTTGTTCTTATGACTATAACTCTGTAATACAGCTTAAAATCTGGTATGGTAATCCCCCCAGCATTGCTCTTAGTGCTCAGGGTTGTTTTGGCTATCTGAGGTCTTTTGTGCTTCCATATGAATCTTAGGATGTTTTTTTCCAATTCTGTGGAAAATTTCATGGGGATTTTGATTGGCATTGCATTGAATCTATAACCAGATTTTGGTAGGATGGTCATTTTCACAATATTAATTCTTCCAATCCATGAGCATGGGAGGTCCTTCCATCTTCCATCTCCTAGTATCTTCCTCAATCTGTTTCTTAAAGATTTAAAATTTTCATTGTAGATGTTTTTAATGTCAGGTTTATTCCGAGATATTTTATTTATTTATTGCAGCTATTGTGAGGGGGAGTCTTTCCATGTACTCTTTTTCTGATTGCCTGTTACTGGTATATAGAAAGGCTACAGATTTTTGTAGGTTAATTTTGTAATCTGTCACTTTACTGAATGTGTTAATAATTTCTAGGAGTTTTCTGGTGGAATTTTTGGCATCTCTTAGATATCATATCATCTGCAAAAAGGGATAATTTGATCTCTTCTTTTCCAATTATTACTCCTTTAATTTCCTGTTCTTGCATGAGTTTCAAGTACTATGTTAAAGAGAAGTGGAGATAGTGGACAGCCTTGTGTGGTTACTGATTTCAATGGGAAGGCTTCCAGTTTTTCTCCATTTAAAATGACATTGGCTGTGGGTTTGTTATATATGGCTTTAATTATGTTGAGGTATGTTCCCTCCAGTCCAATTCCCTCTAGAACTTTGAACATAAATGCATTTTGAATTTTGTCAAAGGCCTTCTCTGCATGTATTGAGATGACCATGTGGTTCTTTTCTTTGAGTCCATTTATATGATTTATGATGTTTACTGACTTACGTATCCCTGCATCTCTGGGATAAAGCCGAGTCGATCATGGTGGATGATCTTTATGATATGTGTCTGTATGCGGTTTGCAAGTATCTTGTTGATAATTTTTGCATCTATGTTCATTAAGGATATGGGTCTATAGTTTTCATTTTTGGTTGTATCTTTACCTGGCTTTGGTATTAAGAGTGATGTTGGCTTCTTAGAAGGAATTTGGAAGTTCTCCCTCCATTTCTACCTTTTTCAATAAATTAAGTAGTATTGGATGTAGATCGTCTTTAACTGTCTGACAGAATTCTTCTGTAAATCCATCTAGTCCTGGGCTTTTTTTACTCAGGAGGTTTTATATTACTGTTTCAATTTCCTTATATGTTATGAGTTTGTTTAAGCTGTTTACCTCTTTTTGGTTTAGCTTTGGTGATTCCCATAATTTTAGATATACATCTTCTTTTAGGTTTACAAATTTAGTAGCATATAGGTTTTTAAAGTATTCCCTTATAATGATCTGTATCTTTCTGGTGTCTGTTGTTATGTTTCCTCTTTCATCTCTGATTTTGTTGATTTGGGGGTGCTCCTTCTTTCTTTTGGTTAACTGGGCTAGCGGTCTGTCAATCATGTTTATCTTTTCAAAGATCCAGCTCTTGGATTTGGTGATTCAAAGTAACCTGCATCAGTTGCTTTGAATATTGATGTGGGAAGATTATATTTTGCTGTACAAGCTTTCTATAATAAGTTTATTCTGTAAATTATTAGCCTACAACAAGTTCATACCATTCTATTATAGGTTGATATCTTTACACTTAATAACTATTTTTTAATTTTCCTCATCAGACTTCTACAGAGATAGTATACTTGAGGCATTTATTAAATTTCATAGTTTCAAAGTATGTAGCAGAAAACTAAAGAGCATTTCCTTAAATACAACACACAGATGAATCTGAAGCAGAAAAGATGTAATCAGAGTAAGAAATTGTGCTTTGTTTCAAGGTTAGTATGTAATTAGTTCTGCTAGCCAAATCTCAATCAAACAATCTGAGATATTTTTATTAAAAATACTTGTGTGAGGTCTTAGAAATCATTCAAAGGACATGAAGACTGAAAATAAAATGAGTACCTCAAAACAGTTGAAGAGTCCAAAGCAGAATGAGGAACGTGGCACATAATTTCAAGAAAATAATGGGGTCAAAACCAAATAATCCAAAAATCATATAAACAGGAAGAAAGTTAAGAGAAAATAACAAAAGCAAAGTTCACAAACTGCTGACAAGAAGCAAGGCCCAAAGCAGTCCCTATGCTGAAAGTTTAGGTAGGATGTATTCATTTATGCAGCATACAGTTTATGAAACTCTCTGCATTCCACAACAATCAATTGCAAGTACAAATGTTTTAAAAGGACATACAAAAATAAATGGAGTCTCAGGACATTAATTCTAAAGTACCATGAATAATATCCAAAAATCATTCACAAATTTGTTGGGCAAAGAAAAGCACTAATCTTTATGTTTTGCAGATTTTGAGTTCAGCTCTCATGTCTAATATTTGTTAGACATTCATTAATTTAAACTTTTTTTTTTGTCTTTTTTTAAGCCTCTGGCTGGTTTCAGCATGTGCAGATTAACAAGTGATCCCAACTTCTACTTCATGTCACCTTTTGTGTGCAGACCCAAACACTGAGTCACAGCACAGCAAAAGTAAACCAAGTTTCAATACTCAGAGGAAACAGTACTATGAAAAACATCTTTGAGATTAAAAAAAAAAACATAAAAATTTAAGTTTTAATTGGTAGATAATATATTGCTTACAAAGATGACATTTTTGACAAAATTCAATACATACATTATAAAATAGAACCAAAATATTCCTGGTTGCCCACTGTACCTTTCCCACGAGTACTTCAAATGAGATCAACCAAAATACTGTCTAAACTAAGTTTTACCATATCATTTCCCCAATCTGAAAGGCAGGCACAATAGTATGTTGGCTACAAGTGCAGACTTGAAAAGCTAGGCTGTCCTGTTTCAAATCCTCTCTCTGCCACATGTGAGTTTCCTCTATGATTGCGTTTCCTCATCTATAAAGAATTATTAATGCAAGTCTATCATTCTCCATCCAAATCCAAATTGAAATCTTTTCATATTTCAGAAAACTAATATGGATTATGCTACATAGTCACCAGATTTGAGGCAACACTCTATAACCAAACACATCAATATTTCTATCAAAAGTAAATTTACAATTACGTGGGAAAGGCAAAGACTGCATCATTTCTGGAGACGTTTTTTTGTACCCTAAGTGTACACCAAACTTACAATTTATATTTTCTTCAGAATTTTAGGAGTTTGAAATTATGCATGAACTACTATAGGATAGAAATGATTATACAGACTACTGAAATTATGCTAAAGGACTTGCACTAGTGAAAAGGCACACAGTAAACACTGGGTAAACTCTAGCTATTATCACTACCACTTTTGAATTTTCTACCTACCTTAATAGTTTAAGCCAGTGAGTCACATCACACCAATCACCTCAGTTTTATTCCCCTCCCCTTTTCCCCTTATAGTCATTTCTAATCTCATTGCCACTGCCCTAGTTCTCCTGTTCCACCTCTCTACTCTGTCAAAGATACTCTTCTTAACAAAACAGACTAAAGGGCATCACTGTTGTTTAAAATGTATCACCACCTCACCACCAAAGAACAAATTTAACACAGCACAGAAACCTCTGCATGCTGTATTTGATACTCTTTCCATATTCTAGAGCCTTCTTCATGAAAAACAAGGGTTCCTAAGAAGCCCTTATATCAAATGCAATCAAGACCGGCATTGCTTGGCTAACCAGAAACATTAGGGAATCAATACATACTTAATTTCTTTCAACATAAAACACAACATTTTCCTTGGATAATAACTCTAACACCTTTAAGTCCATAATGCCTTTCTTACATAAAAACCACCTGTAATGCTTTAGGTATATAATCAAAGTGTAAATTTAAAATTAACAAGTAATCCTGGATTTTTTTTTTTTCCTTTCAGTCTATTAGTTGTCTCATCTTCATCAATTATATAGCAGTAATAATTGTCTGGAACTCTTTCAATTTAGTTATTGTTGCAAAAGTCTGGGACTGCCCAACTAAATTATAGTATGTAAATAGGCATTAACCTGCTAGGAACTCAATAAACTTTTGGTACTACTGCAAGGCAACTCAACTTGTTGAAATAGAAGTAAGCTTAGCAGAAATACCCTATTGCTGCAGTGTTCCAGGGATAAGTCAAGATGCTTTAACAAAGGAATAAATATAAGTTAAGAAAACGAGAACTAGTTAAAAGAAGTTTACCGTATATTACTAGCATAACTTTGTTTTTCATGCCACTGGCTCCCTACTCCTAGAGACAAACAATATTCATCAACCTAGGAGAGTTAATATCATATCTAGGAGTTCTCCTTAACTGGCCTAAACAGAACTAATCTTTTCTTTCTCATTGTTCTTTGTATATCTGCTGGCTTGTTCATTCTATCAAGTATTAAGAGTCAGAGTAATGACTGGTGGCAGACAAACCAGACCCTTGTAGGCCTCTAAGTTTCCATGCTGCATGCACCGGTAGGATCTGACTACAACTGTGGTATGAAGTATTTTTAAAGTATCATGTTAGCTAAACCGAGAAAACCAAATGGAGGGAAGAGGACAGAGCTTGGCCTAGGAATTAGAGTAACACAGTGAAAAGCAACAATACTCAGCATCAAAGAGAAACAAAGGAGGTGATGAAAGGTAGTTAGATAGTGGGCATATTTTGAAGGCTGAGCCAACAAAAAACCTGAAGATTTTGTTGGATATTTATGGAATCAAAGTTATAAAGAGGAAAGTTCAAGCCATAATTAAGCCACCATAAACATTTTAAAGCTCTATCCTTAGTCATTTTTAATAATCAAATGACTAAGATAATGAAGCTTTTTCCATGTACTTTATAAATGAGATATGGAAAATGGTACTAAATGTAATCCACAAAAGCATTTTGAGATATGTAAACTTCTTTAAAATTACTCCGTAAGGGCTGGAGAAACTTGCTAAACATGCTCTTTTCTACAATGTAGATTTCTGTCCCCTTTGTTAAAAATCAGGTGGCTGTACATGTATGGACTTCAATTTGGGTTCTCAATTCTATTCCACTTTCTATTCCAGATTGCTTTTGGTAGAATGGCCATTTCCACAATATTAATCCTACTGATTCATCAGCCTTAGAAGGTCTTTCTATCTTTTGGTTTCTTCTTCAATTTCTTTCTTCAGTGTCTTAAATTTTTTATTTACAAGTCTTTCATTGCCTTGGTAAGATTTATTCCAAAATATATTTTGACACCATTGTGAATAGTATCTTTCTCTGTACGTTTGTTGGTGGTGTATAGAAAGGCTACTGATTTTCACATGTTAATTTTGTATCCTGTAACTTTTCTGAATGTGTTTATCAGCACCAGGAGTTTTCTGGTGGAGTCTTTAGGGTATTTTATGTACAGAATCATATCATGTGCAAATAAAGATATTTTTACTTCCTCCTTTCCAACTTGTATCCCATTTATCACCTTCACTTGTGATACAGCTAGATTCCAAAAGACATGACAAATGACAAATGTTGGTGAGGATATGGGGAAAGGGGAGTACTTATTCACTGCTGGTGGGAATGCAAACCGGTGCGGTCACTATGGAAATCAGTGTGTAGATTCCTCAAAAAAGCTAGAAAAAGATCTATGCATGATTTAGCCATACTACTCTAGGGCATATACCCAAAGGACTTTATATCTTATTACAGAGATACCTATTTATCCATGTTCATTACTCTTCTAGTCACAACAACCAAGAAATGGAAACAACCTAGATGTCCATCAACTGTGGATAATGGAAGTATGGTACATTTACACAATGGAATATTATTCAGCTGTGAAGAAAAATGAAGCTATGAAATTCCCAGGTAAATGGACGGAAGTGGAAACAGCAGTCCTGACTGAGGTAACCCAGATGAGAATGCAAACACTGCATGTTCTCTCTCATAAGTGGGTGTGAGCTTTGAATTCTTAGACATGTGTGTTTCAACTGGAAAATCTATTGAGGTCAGGAAATTAGTAAAGGTCCATGGTGGGGATGGGGAGTGTGTGTGTGTTGGTGGGGGCAGTTCCTGAAAGGTGAGGTAGACTGTAGTACTACAAAGGAGGAAAAGGAAACAATGGAGTAGGAAAGATTAAATGAGGTGGAAAATGGTAAAGTAGGGCAGAGGAGGGAGTATGGAGAGGGATAACTAACACCAGAGATCTTTAGAAAAAGTCATATGGAAACCTACCACTATAGAAGCTTCTTAAAACTAATACATAGACATTATAAAAAGAGATTAAAAATAATTATCCTATAACAAGAAGTTACAACAGGGGTGAATTGCCCCTACTAGACACCATAGGCTAGCGTATGAAAAGTCCAATGACAGGAATGGGCTCCCTCTTTTGAAGCTATTGACCATGGTGGGCAATAGATCCTCAAACAAACCGGCCATTGTCCCGACTCTTGGTTACCCACCAGAACTTGACAGTAAGACCATACTGCCGAAGACACATGAGTTATAGAACAAACATGGAAAAATCTGGCTGGTACTGACCTCAAAGCTTCATTCCCGCTGGTTAGCTTTCATAGTCCTGAAAGGTACTATGCATGCTACTGGAAGAGAAAAGTAATCATCACCCTTGCCCAGTAGTGAATCCTGCAATCTACAATAACTGGCCTGGCAAGGTATGTACACTGGTACAACAGTGGCATGAATGTCATGTAACAAACCCACCTTCTGACTGTATTTAAATTCTGCTTCCCAAGATAGAGCCTGAGCTGGGCGTGGTGGCACACACCTTTAATCCCAGCACTCAGGAAGCAGAAGCAGGCAGATCTCTGTGAGTTTAAGGCCAACCTGGTCTACATAGTGAATTCCAGGTCAGCTGGGGCTACAAAAAAAAAACCTCCCCAAAAAAAAAAAAAAAAAAAAAAAAAGACAAAACAACAACAAAAATAACCACAATAATAAACATGATAGAGCCTGTACCTTACACTGTTATCACACCTATGAACCTGTTATCAGACAGGTCATAGGCCACAGGGGAGAACCTACTACTATTATTCTGCTAAAGGGACCTAGAATTAAACTGACTCCTAACAACTTATTGTTATACCCATAGATTAATGCATCTCAATTCTCACCATAAATGTCCTCATGCAACAGATAATAATTAACACAAGAGATTACAAGTGGTCAACATGCAGAGAATGAGAGTGTAGACTGCTTAGCCCTCAATAAGACACATGTGTCAAACCTCTGTCTCCCAAGGCATTGTTGCAGAAAAAAAGGGGGTAGAAAAATTGTAAAGGGTGGTAGATGACTCTGGAAATAGTGTTTTTAGGACAGCTGGGCAGTTACTCATATGAACACATAGCAATGGTTACAGCATGCATAAGACCTACTTAAGCTCAAATCAGACAAAATCCCACCATAAGTGGGTAAGAAGCCCCAACTCCAGCTGAGGAACTACAGACAAATAGCTGTTGGGAGAGGGAGAGTCAATTTTCTTTAAGGGTATAACTCTTGGTAGGCTTCCAATAGATGTACCCACACCAAAGGGCATTTGCACATACAAACTAGACTCAGCAGCCTTTATAGACAGACAGACAGACAGACAGACAGACAAGAGTACATGAAATTCAGTGGGAAGTAGTAAGGGGATGAAAATTTAACCCATGGGCAGACAATGTGAAGTGAATCTGGAAAATCTTGTAGTCACAGACAGTAAAGGATGCTTTTAAAGACCACTTTATTTGATAATACCCAAGGATATAGAAGCCAACTTGTAGATTCTCAAACATCAGAGATAGTATAATTTTCTAATCAGTTAAGGATAACTGTTACAGGCTGAAGCACATGAAATCTGTTCAAATGCATGAGCTTAAATTGAAAAACAAGTCTTTGCTGAAGGTTCCTAGTTAAACAGCTCATGTTAAAAATCAATACAGAACAATAAGCCAAGAAACGGAAATAAAAGGGATGCAAATAGAAAACGGAGAAACTCTAACTCTAGAGACTGGACCACAAAACTTAAATAAGATAAACACTTTCAGCAAAAGAGCAAGATATAAAACCAACATACAAAAAAAAAAATCAATAGCTTTACCATCAATATTTTTCCATCAATAACAAACATTCTGAGGAAGAAATCAGAAAAAAGATCATTCACAATTATCTCCAAAAATAACAATAATAATTAATAATAATAATAATAAAAACCATGCAAAACCAAATGACAATAGAAATACCTTGGAACAAACCTAAACATGGAAGTGACACACTTCTATAATGAAAACTTCAAAACACTCAAGAAAGAAATTGAAAAGACTTGCCATGCTCATGAACTAGAAAAACTTAATATTGTGAAAGTAGTTATACTGTCAAAAACTACAGATTCAATGCAATACAAAAATCACAAAGTGATTCTTCAGATGGGGAAAACAAAAACCTTAAAATTCATATAGAAACACAAAAGACCCTACATGGTCAAAGCAAAAAAGCACAGTGCTGGAGGTATCAGCATACCTGATTTCAAGTTATGCTACAGAGTCATAATATAAAACAATACAGTACTGGCACAAAATAGACACATAAATCAATGGAAAAGAAGAGATGAGTCCAATATTAACCCATGTAGCTATAGTCACTTGATTTTTGAAAAAGATACCAAAAATACACAATGAAGAAGGTAGTTTCTTCAACAAATGGTGATGATGGTGACATGTATATCCACGTGTCAAAGAATGAAATTTGATTCCTATTCTGACCCTGTACAAAAATCAGTTCCAAAAATCACTTCAAGATATGGGGAATGGAACTTTCTGAATGGAACAAAGAAAATAAGGTCAACAATTAAAAAATGGGATTGTATTAGACTAAAAAACTTCTGCCTAGAAAAGTAAATAATCAACTGAAGAGACAACCTACAGAACTGACTGAAGAAAAAATTTTGCTGCTATATATGACAAAGGATTAATATCTAAAATACACAAAGAACTTAAAAACACCTAAATAACAAGACATAAAAGAAATTTAATTGTGCTGATTAGTTTCTGTCAATTAATACAAACCTAGAGTCACCTGGGTAGAGGGACTCTCAATTGAGGAACTGTTTTCCACTAGATTGGCCTATGGCCATGTTTGTGGGCCATTTTCTTAATTGCTAATTGATGAAGTAGGACCCAGCCCACTGTGAGCAGTGTCATCCCTACTCAAGTGGGTCTGGGTTATATAAGAGGGGTAGTTGAGCAAGTCAGGGGAAGCAAGCCAGTAAGATCATTCCTCTACTGTTTCTATTTCAGTTCTTGCCTTGTCTACCTTTGGTAATAGATTGTAAACTGTAAAATGACACATATCCCTTCATCCCCAGATTGTTTCTGGTCATGATGTTTATCACAGCAACAGAGAAACCAAACTAGAAAACCAATCAATAACTGGGCAAAGGAAATGAGCAGATAGTTCTCAAAAGATAAAGTACAAATGGCTAATAAGCATAAATGCTCTATCTCACTAGCCACCAGAGAAATACAAAACTGCATTGCAGTTAGAATGACAGTCATTAAAACAACAAGAACAACAACAACAACAACAAAACAGTAACAGCCAAGTGTGGTGATGCATACCTTCAGCGTCAGCACTTGGGAGGCAGAGGTAGGCAGATCTCTGTGAGATTGAGGCCAGCCTGGTCTATATAGTAAATTCCAGGTCAGATGTGCTACAGAGAAACCCTGTCTCAAAATACAAAACAAACAAACAAACAAAAAACATCCCACACAATTAACAATAAATACTGGCGAGGATGTGGGAAAAAGTAACCCTGATTATTTTGCTGGTGGGAATGTACACTAGCCCACCCATTATGGAAATCAGAAAGGAGGTTCCTCAAAATAGATCTTAAATGGGTCTACCACATGATCTGACCACCACTCCTAGGTATCTGCTCAAAGGATTCCAAGTCAACACACCACAGAGGTACTTACATAGCAGTTCACTGTAGCATTATTCACAATAGCTAAGGTATGGAACCAGCGTAGGTGTCCAATAATGGAGTAATAAGTATAAATACTTATATGAACATGCTCTTAAGTAACCCAGTACCATGTACAATAAAATTTAAAAAAAAAATAGAAGCAATAAAAATATGCAAAAGGAAAGAATAAAGAATAGAGTCATCTTTTCTAAAAAATATACTAAGAATAACCAAATAATATATAACAGAAACTTCCACTCAAAAGTGAAACAGAATGAAAACTAAAATGTTGCCACTGTTCTTCCAATTATTTTCTCAAGAGGATTCCTTTTTTTTTTTTTTTTTTTTTTT
>NW_008330777.1:3774785-3808584 GCF_000622305.1 Nannospalax galili
GTCTTAATTTATAGTTACAGAGTTATAATTAAATGACAGTTGTAGGTAGGAATAAATTGCACAAGTAGTTTACTAGGCTCTGAAGTCATTTGTCTTTTGTAACATGGGCTTAGTATCTTTAATCTGAAATGACTGCAGCCAGAAGTATTTCAAGTATAGCCAAGTATAACTTGCTACAACACTTTTAAATTGCCTGAATTAGTTTGCTAGGGCTATCATATCCTGATACAGAGATCTTTTCGAGTGAAGATAACTTGACCGTAATTATTTTGATAAGAAGAACAGATAGCTGAGTTAGAACATGAAGAGGTATCATTCATCTATCCACTTGGCTTCTTCTAGGTTACAAACAAGATGTAAAACTGGTAATTTCTAGAAACAAAATTTTAACCTCAAATTCTTTCCACTACCTCTAATATGTCAAAAATTTAGAATTATTCAATCGTCCAAATCTTCAGAGTAAACAAATCTAGCCTTGGTTATTCATGTCAATGGACATCAATTAATACTATTCTGGGCATAATGTAGTTAGTGAAGAAGAACTTCAGTAACTGGCATGTTAGAGACCATGAAAAACCAGACAAAAAACACCTGAAGTTTTCTAAATTTGAAGTAACACACAAACTGTATCTTGAGCGTATGATAGGAGCTGGTCAAGTAAGTAATGCAGGAAAGCAAATAAAGCACTATTAGTAAAGACCTGATAATGTAACAAGCAGGGAATGCTGTGAAGTAAATGTAGTGAAGTACTGAGAGAATGAAAATGTAAAGAGGGATACAGGATGAGAATTAAGAGGAAGAAGCTGTTTCATTCCCATTTTATAAGTAAGTAATCTTTTAAAAAACTATTTATTTATTATTTCTTTGTATGTATGTGTGTATTGCCTGCATGTAGGTAAGTGCACCCGTGTCATGCAATGCCCACAGAAGTCAGAAGAGGCTGTCGGATCCCCTGGGACTGGAGTTATAGACAGTTGTTGGCTGCCATGTGGGTGCTGGGATTCGAAACCAGGTCTTCTGCAAGAACAACCAGTGTTCTTAACTGATGAGCCATCTCTCCAGCCCTCTAAATATATTTTTATTTATATTTTTATTTTATGTGTGAGTGTACTGCCTGCATGTGCGTAAGCACTCGTGTTGTGCAATGCTTGTGGAGGTCAGAAGAGGGCATCGGATTCTCTAGAACTGGAGTTACGGACAGTTATTGGCCGCCATGTAGGTGCTGGCAATCAAACCCAGGTCCTTTGCAAGAGCAGCCAGTGCTCTTAACTGATGAGTCATTTCTCTGGCCCCCATAAAGTATGTAATCTTACATCATGGAAGCTAACTACTTTGGCTCTAGGGCACAAAGATAGCAAATGATAGAACATGGATACGAAACTAATTTAACTACAACATATTTCACTTAGCACAGTGATCAGATGCTCTGCCTCTCCTAGGTAAGAACCGATTCATAGCTGTTATGTCATTATTAATAGGGGCTTTAATCACTCCTATAAAATGCTCTGTTCCCTGATTCACCTTATCTCTTAAGCTGCCATGATATATTTTTCTATACCCTAAAAATAGGGTTCATTGACTTCTTACACTCATTAGTAAAATTAACTGCTGGAAGAGATTACACTGATGAAAGTATAACTAGACATTGTGAAAAAATGTCATTACTTTGCCAAATAATTAAATATATTGCTAAACTGTATCATTTAAAGAAAAACCACTGTATTTAAAAAAAAAAAAAGAATCAAGATAGTGGCAAGAATGAAAAGGCAAATCATATCATTCAAATTTTTATCTGACTTGCTATAGAAATAACTTCAGTATACAAATAGCCATAAATTCAAACTATCTCATCATACAAGCCATAAATGCTAACTACCTTCTCTAGGTAGTTAGAATGACAAAACTCCAAGTCCCTGTCATCCTAACAGGACAATGTTTGTACAAGTCCCATAAAGCACATATACTATTATCTTATCCTTCAAAATACTGAAGGTCATAGTTACCCACTGATCATAGTAACAACTGTTAACAAAGTACCCTTCCTCATACTTATAAATTTACTGACATGTAAAAAAGGAGAAATAATCTAGGTATTGATCTCTCTCTCTCTTCTCTCTCCTCCCTCTCCCCCTCCCTGCCCCTCTTTTCAGACAAGGTCTCTCTATAGCCCCAGCTGGCCTGGAACACTATGTAGTCTAGGCTGGCCTCGATCTCACTGAGGTAGGCCTGCTTCTGCCTCCCAAGTGCTGGGATTAAAAGCATGCACCTCCACGCCGGGCAGTATTGGCTTTTCTTAGCTACATGAATAACTGACCAAACAGAGTCTCTTTAGAGGAAGTATATAGCATCAGAGGGCTTTCTGGGGAATATGAAGATTTTTTGTTTTTACCTTTGACTCATTTTAAATTTAGCTCAAAACCTCATTTTTTAATTGTGGCAATCATCTTGTAAATAAGAGGAGACATAGCTAAGAAGAAAATAGGTAACTAGGAAAGAATTGTAACTATCATAGAAGAAAAAAAGCCTAAAAGGCCCCAAGTCCTTGATGGTATTACTAATCAATTAATAAGCCTGAATGTCATTCCTCTGAATTAAGTATTATCACAAGTAAAATGTCTTTGCTCTTTAAGCCATTTTAAATTTTATAGAGGAGAAAACGGAAACTAGAAAAGTTAACCTTCCAAGAATATCAGCTGACTCAAAGTCAGAGTACCTAAGTAAGTTAGTAAGAAAAATGAACCCTGAAGTAATTTGTCTATGAAGAGAGCCAAATCCCCTATGCAGTATAAAAATAAGGTGGCAAAAGAAACCCTTAAGAATCATTATTTTAATTCTGAATAGCTAATATTGTTAAGCAGTAGCAAAATTATTTCTTCAGTTGGAGTTTAGGAGATAGCTACCTGCCTCATAAGCATGAGGACGTGAGTTTGGTCCCCAAAACACAAATTTAAAAATAAAATATCTGGGGGCTGGGCATGGTGACACATACCTTTAATAATTCTAACAATCAGAAGGCAGAGACAGGGAGATCTCTGTGAGATTAAGGTCAGCAAGTTCTACAAAGCAAGTTCTAGGCTAGCTGGGGCTATAGGGAAACCCTGTCAACAACAACAACAACAACAACAACAACAACAACAACAACAACAAAAAACAAAAACCCAAACCCGAAAAAACCACAACCACAAAATGAGGAGTGGTGGCCTGTGACTCCAATCCCAAGGCCGGGGATGTGGAGATGGGTGGATCCTAAGCTTGCTGACTAGCCAGTGGCCCTATTATCAAAAATGTAATAGACATCACTGAAGAGCAACATCAGAAGTTGTCCTCTGGCTTCCACATGCATGCACACACATCTGTAGTCACATGAGAACACCATACACACAGAGACAAATATATACATACATAGGACTTCCTCAGTTTATATACAAAAACTTAACTCTCAGAAAAGGAAACAAACCTCTAAAAAGATATAGTACAGTTAGTGGCAAACCTGGAGTAAAGCTCAAGTATGCAGATCTTCCTATTTCTTGGCCATAGCACTTTCATTATATTGTACATTATTTCCCCCTGAAATAAATGTAGCCAATCTCCCTTACATGGAGAAAACAGCAACATGTACAGGGATAAAACTATGAATGCATACTAAAATATATTTAGAATTATCTACAATTTTTCTTTCTGAAGTTTTAAGCAATTGCTGCCAACCATGTCTAAAAATATTAATTTTTCTTTCATACATCTCTTGTTAAAAGCATATTATAAATTGTCCTATTTTACTAGTTATTACTGTTAATCTTTTAAAAAACAATTTATTATTTTTATTTTATGTGTATCAGTGTATTGCCTGTATATATGTAAGTGCACCTGTGCAGTACAATGCCCAAGGAGGTCAGAACAGAGTGTCGGATCTCCTGGAACTGGAGTTATAGACAGTTCTTAGCTCTCATGTGGGTGCTAGGAACTGAACCTGGGTTCTCTGCAAGAGCAGCCAGTGCTCTTAATCACTGAGGCATCTTTCCAGTCCAATATTATTAATCTTTACTGTGCTTAAGTTACAGATGAAACTTTATCATAAATATGTATGCACAGGAAAAGACAATTTGGTATTACCTGTGAGATTATCAAGCATTCATTGGGGATCTTGGAAAAAAATCCCCAAGGGATAAGCCGGAGCTACTACACAAAGAAGAATTCTAATAATCAGTACTGAGTAATTGGTAAGCTTTGATTATGAACAAAGAGGCAATTAAATGGTTTGTAGTATGGATACATAGTAATAAAAACTAATTTAGTGAAAACATTTTCAATATATTTTTACTTCCATATTAAGTGTGTGAAGAAAGTACTCAATATAAAAGGTAGTTGGGAACTCACTAAATGTTCTACAAGGTATACTTACAGAAAATGATCTTAAACTAAGGAAGGAAACTAATTGGAGAACTATGTATCACTCTCCCAATAGTAATGTAATTCAACTGAGATTTTTCATTTCTCCTCTCAATTCATGATTATATAGGACAGGACTGCTAAATATTAACCCTGCATCATTCAGTCAGATTATAGCTGTACTCCAAAGGAGATGGTGAATGTGTAATTACTGATTTTAGTGCAAAATCCCAAAGGTTCAAACAATAGGGAAAAAAGATGTAACAGTGAGCAATTCAATATCTGGATGGTTCAAGAATAACTTATTTTCTTTCCTGGTAAGAATTTTCAGGAATTAAGGTTAATATAATTAATAATTAACAATGATTTATATAGAATCTCAGGTTTTAATATTAGAATAAAACTAAAATCAGAACTGGCTTACTCTGCAATATCAAGATATCCACAGGAAGCAGCTGCATGTAGTGGTATCCAGCCTTCATTATCAGGTTGATTAATATTTGCTCCATTTTCTACCAGAAACTTCACCATATCAACATTGTCATCAATGCAAGCCTAAAAACAAAACAGAGAGCATGACCAGAAAAATTTAACTTAACAGTCCAAAATAACATGTCAATAGAATAAAGTTCCTGTTTTATACATCTTACAATATAAATATTCTCTATAAATTAATCTGTAACTCTCATGATTGTACAGTCACTGACTGTACAGAGTCACCAAAGAGGCCAATGACACTAACTAGATTTTAATGGTCTTTGATTAACTATACATGCAATAATACTGCTGCATGTGACTACTGTCTTCATGCCACCCCAACCAGGAAAACCAACAAATGTAAACAATCAAGTCAAAAGCAATGACACACACCTCTCATCACAGTACTGGGAAGGCACAGGCAAGAGGTGTCAATGAGTTTGAGGCCAACCTACATAGTAAATTCCAAGACAGTCGGAGTTACATAGCAAGAGTCAACCTCAACACATCAAAACACAAGCATATTTTAAATAATCAACATATTATAATTAAGAATTAAGAACATTTTCTATAGCAGTGGTTTCTAAAATGTGTTGCATTAGGTGTTCGGGGAGGGACACAAGATCCTCTCAGGAAATTAACAAAATACTTTCAAAATAATATCAACATATTATTTCCCTTTGTACTTTGTTGACAAGTCCACTTAAAAATGCAAAAGCAATTGTGATAAAACGACATTGTGTCTTAGGCACAAATCAAAGCAGAGGTAAACTAAACAATTCACTTCTAATAACAGTCACTGTTCTGACCACTATGCAGTCATGATTTTTTTTTAAAGATGCTTTTACTTATGGGTGTCCTTGATAAAGCAGTGGAAAATAAAATTTTTACTGTATCTCAACCCTCGAATACATATTTGTTTAATATTCTTTTTTTTTTTCTTCTTCTTCTTCTTCTTTTTTTTTGGTCTTTTTGAGACAGGGTCTCTTTGTAGCCTCAGCTGTCCTGGAACTCACTATGTAGACCAGGCTGGCCTTGAGCTCACAGAGATCTGCCTGCCTCTGCCTCTGAAGTGCTGGGATTAAAGATGTGTGCCACCTTGCTTGGCCAACCTATGCTACAAAGGGAGATCCTGTCTCTAAATAAATATAAACTTGACAAGGAATACCTAGCCAGTTCTCAACCATCAAAGTGCCTATTTATACTTAGGAGAAAAATTTATTTCATAGGAATGGCAGAAACAAAAGTTGTAAATAATCTATAAAAATTTAAGTTTTATTTTTGTTGCTATTTCATTTAACATAATTTCATAGTAGATCTGTGCTCAAACATGACCAGCAAAAAGAATACACATCCTATGTATCTCACAAAGAGATTTTTTTCCCCCACACTGTTCTAAGAGCCTAGAGATTTCAGAATTCTTAACATTGGCATCTAACATTTTCCCACTGAAATTTATGGTCTGTGAGATGGCTCAGTGGTTAAGAGAACTGCCTACTCTTGCAGAAGATCTAGGTTTGATTCCCAGCACCCACATGGCAGCTAACAATCATCTGTAACTACAGTTCCAGGGGACCCAGTGCCCTCTTCCATCAGGCAGTGCGTAAAGCAGGTGCTCTTACATACATGCAGGCAATATATTCATATACATAAAATAAAATAAAAATTAAAAATATTTTTAAAAAAGAAATTTTATCTACTGGTACAGAAAGGAGAGAGTAACATCATACAAGAATCAGGCCACTTGAGGTTTACTCAGGTGAGCCTGTGGCAGTGGTGGCATAGAGCATGGGACCCATGTCAGCTTAAGGGGCCAAAGGGGAAGTGAGAAACAGGTGGTGGGCCAGCACTAGTTTAACTATTTGAGAGTGATTGCTGCTGGATGAGGAAGAGTATGATGTACATATGACCACTGGATGGGCTGACTAGACTCCAGTGGATGCATTTACACTGAAGGACATTTGGGTACAAAAACCTGAATGAATAGGACTCAGTATGGCAAAGTGCATAGGGTTCGGTGAGGGGATAGGGGGAGGTATGGATGGGGGAGGGGATCTGGATTTGAGAGAGAAATGATGCATGAAATTTAAAAATCTCAATACGAATAGGTCTATTCAACATACGTACGATTCCAAGTTTGCAACCGTCAGCAAACTCACACTTATGACTAAATCCACGAGTGTATTTTCCAGAGTTGTAGAATTTCATGCTCACAATGCCAGCCAAGATCCAGCTAGGAACACCTAAACATTCTTTGAATCCCAAGAAACCCACCAGCCCCCAAGCAAACTAAGCCCTCAAAGGGAGCCCAGTAGTCAGGGATAGACACGACCTGCTTTTGCACATAGCCAATGACCTTAACAGTAGCACCCAATGCCGCATAACCAAATTCAAAATAATACAAAGGCACTAGTGGGCTAAGGAGCTTCTGCATCATTCTCTCCCAAAATGAGACCACACCAGGCTTGCTTTCCAAGTATTGGAGTCTCTCTTGTGAGGATCTGAGCTGGTAGAGAAGGGCATATAATTTGGATGGTGAGGTACAGCAGTGAGGATGAAGGCCTGGGGGAGTTGTGCCCTGTGAATGTGTGTCCCCATTAAAAGAGTTTCATAAAGACTATTTCGACGTAAGAAAAAGCAGTTTGGGGCTGACTAATGCCAGATAGAATGAGCTAACCCTATATGGGAGACATGTATATAAAAAAGTGTCATTTTACAGGTGAAGTATTCATAAATGTCCACTACTATTTATTTATTTATTTATTTATTTATTTATTATTAATTTATTTAGTGTGTATGTATGTGTACCTGTGGGGGCCAGAAGAAGGTGTAACATCCCTGGGGGTTGCAATGCCAGCTGCCCAATATGGGTGCTTGGAAAACTCCGGTTTTCTTCAAGAGCAATGAGTGCTCTTAACTGCTCAGCAATCTCTCCAGCTCCCAAGAAATTACAAGAGATTTTGAGTTTTGCAGATTTTGGGGGGATGGGGGCAGTACTGGGCATCAAATCCAGGGCCTCACGTGTGCTAGGCAAGCATTCTACCACTGAGCTATATAGTTCTAGCGAATTTCAGCTTTTTGCTAAGTCCCTTTCTGCGGGGGCCTGAGGCCAGGGGCAAGGCAAGAAGGTGCCTAGAAGAAGTGGCTGGGGTGTGGCCAGACTTGTTTTGAAGAATCGCTAATTGGCTCCTGTCATTTCTGTGCATCTTGGAGTGCATGATCACTTCGTGAACGCTATGCTGTGCTATGGAGAGGAGACTGCATGCTCAAGTTGACCTTTAACGTGACTGGACTCTTGGTTGGGAAGGGGATTTTCCTTTGTGGTTTTTGCCTTCATAAGCCCTGTAAAGCCTGCAATAAACGAGTTCCTGCTTGACTGGTTCCCTGTTGCATCTGATTGTCTCCTGGGGAGGCTGCGGGTAATGGGAGGACAGCTCACCTCCCTTTCTCCGGCTCCTGTGTCAGGGCAGGATCCCCGACACCTGGCGCCCAACGTGGGGCTCGAAGACCACTCAGACCTGCTATGGGAGCTGATTGCCGGGACTAATTGGGTGAGTAACGCAATGAGCAAAAGTGAGGACCTGGTGCTCACAGCGCTGAGACACATGTTGAGATCCAGGAGGTTAGAACAGTTTGATTCCTCATCAAAGAAGGTCTGGGAGGCCGCCTTGCGTTTCGCTCCCTGGCTGCCCGCAGCAATTTATTCCAGTGGGGCCAATTTATTCTACCTGGGACCCGCTTGAACAACTGGCTCGCAAGGCAGAGAACAACAGAGGGGAGGAACTACCCTTGGGGTTTTACCCCACAATCTCAGCCCTTAAGTAATGTTTTCAAACCGATCCAATCCCTGGGCATACTGGCCTTTGCTGGATGGATAAGGCCGCAGGGGAAGATCAATGGGTCACGTTTGATGAGGAGAGAGACCAACGACTGAAAGTGAAGCGCATACTATGGAGAGATCTGGAAGGGGGGTAGGTGACGAGAACAGGGAAGATAAAGGGGGGACCCCAGGAGGTCAGGATGAGCATGAGAGAAAGACCGTAGGGGGGGCAATCTAGTCCATCCGAGCTCTTCGTTCCCATGGGACTGGTCCAGGCTTTCTCTGTAAACATCAACCCCGGACCCCAGCGTCTGGCCGCCTGGTGCCCTTGGGAGGCTAAAGATCTTAAAGAATTAAAGAAGGGAGTGGCCGAGGATGGCCCCGGGTCCCCCTGGGTCGACACCTTTCTCCAGGGCTTGGTATATCAACCCTGTACGGCCAAAGACTGGATGGATCTAGCCAAGGCAGTCCTCCCTAGCCCCTTGTTTATTAAATGGGCGGCACTATACCGAGAGGAATATTGGGTCCAGGTGGAAAATTACCATGCCGCCAACACTTTCAGCATGCTGACAGGGACCATGGATGCCTTTGACACAGGCGCCCAGCAGGCAGCACTTCCACCACCATATACGGAAAAGGTCAGGGCCCTTGGCCTCAAGGCCTGGCATAAGTTGGATACGGGCCCTACAGAGCCACCCATATCGGGGATCCATCAAAGCTCAGGGGCGCCATTACATGAGTTTGTAGATAGGGCTGAAAAGAGTCTAAAGAGAACAGGGCTGCTCAGAGAACAGTTCATAAAAATGCTAGTATGGGATGGTATGAACCATATGGTTGGTATGCAGCCAACCATAAGGTCGCCTGCACGGGGTTAAAGGACCATTCCATGAGCAGCTGGGCTGTGGCCTCAAAGGACACAGGGACCAAAACAAAGGTGACCAAGGCTATGGCCGCGGTCCTCAAGACACAGAGGCTCTAGCTACAGGCTTTAGAGAAGCCCTCACAGGCCTTGGGCTGCAGGATAGGCACCCCAGGGCTGAGGACTGGAGATATTTTGGATGTGGCCAGCCCGGGCACCTAAAGAGAGACTGCCCGCAAGGGAAAGCCCCTCTCAAGGTGGAGGGGGACAAGCCCAGGGTCCCGTGCCCACGCTGCCGCAAGGGGTTTCATTAGAAAAAGGACTGCTGGTCCAGGTATGATGTGGAGGGCAAACCTTTAAACTACGTTTGAGGCAACCCCCAGCCCCATCACCAAAAGGAGGAGGGAGCACAGGCCCTGGAGGGCTCACTGCACACCGGACGGTCCCTATCATCCTGGGGCTGTGCCCTAAGATAGACATCTTGATAGGTGGGTGGAGGTTCCAGGGCATTATTGACACTGGGGCAGATAGGACTATCCTGAGGAAGGAAAAAGTCCCCGGAAGGTGGCCCCTCAAGCCTGGCCCATAGGTGATGGGTGTCGGTGGCACCATGCCATCATGGGAGCTTAAGAACTGGCTTTGCTGGCAGGACCCAGATGGTACTAAGGGAGGAGATCAGACCTTTGGTGGCTGAGGGGCTTGCCTACAACCTCTTTGGGAGAGACCTCCTGGTGGGGGGATGTTTTTGTGACCACGGACAATAGGGAGTTTATTGAGGGGCTCCTTGGTGATGAGGAAATGAATGGGGTTCAACACCCCTTTGACTGCCTCTCAAACTACAGGGGGGAGGAGTCCGAGTCTCCCTGGGTCCACCCCCAATCCTAGAGGCCACTGCTCCTCAAGTTCCTGCAATCCGATGGTCCCCAGGGAGCCCGGTTTGGGTGGAACAGTGGCCCCTGCCTGAGACAAAGCTCCAGGCTTTGAGGCATATTATACAGGAACAACTTATGCTGGGGCATATCCGCCCCTCCATGAGCCCTTGGAACACCCCTGTTTTTGTCATAAAAAAGTCATCTGGCCAATGGAGGATGCTACAGGACCTCTGCAAGGTCAATGCCAGAATGACCCTGGAGGGAGTCCCCTTGAGGGGACTGCCCTGGATACCCGCTATCCTCTCAGATCTATTTCTCATAGTTATAGATATGAAAGACTGCTTTTTCTCTATCCCCTTGCAACCCCAAGATTGCGAGAAGTTCACCTTCCCTGTGCCTTCCATCAACTTTAGCACACCTGATGAAAGGTACGAATGGACAGTATTGCCAAGGCATGGCCAATAGCCCAGCTTTCTGTCAGAGCTTCGTAAGGGCTCTCTTGAGCCCAACAGAGACTTTGCCACACGCTACTGTATACACCTAGGTGGATGATATAATTTTTGGGGCACCAAATCTCTACCAATTGCAGTAATTATATGAGGTCACCCAAAAATGCCTCCAGGTGGGAGGGCTTCAAGTGTCCTCGGACAAAATACAGACTGTCGCCCCCTTTAAGATTCTGGGGACTACACTGTCCATGAAGGGGATAAATCCCTTGAAGCCACAACTAACTATTAAACCTAATATGACCCTGACAGAACTTCAAAAACTATTGCAGGAGATCAGTTAGCTACGATCCTGGATGCCCGTCTCCACTGAGACACTGGAGTTCCTGTTCCAATTGTTGGTAGGCAAACAGCCATCAAAGCTAATCCATCTGAACCCACAATACCTAGACATTTTACAGGGGGTCCATGAGGCCCTGGACCAAGTCCAACTGGCCCGCTGTATGACTGGAAAGGACCTCAAACTATGGGTGCTCCCCGGCAAGGCCCTGATGACATCTGTCCTTACACAAGGGGGGAGGCCCCTCCAATGGTTGCATACCTCCCTAGGGGGCACTCCACGGGTGTATACACCCACAGACCAGCTGGCTGATCTAACTGAGAAAGGACAGGATATAGCCCTGAGACATTATGGCATTGACCCCCACAAGATTATTATCCCTTATTGCCTAAAGGACTATGAATGGCACTGCAGAAACAACAGCTGTATGGCCGTAGCCTTAGAGGGCTTTCTGGGAAAGTTGGACTGTCATTATGGCCCTCGCAAATGGGTAACCTCCTTTCACACCCTCCACTGGGGGCCCCCAGGCATTTTGTCAAAAACCCTCTGACGGAGGCGTATAATGTGTTTACTGATGGAGGAAAATTTGGAGCCGCTGTAGTAATTTACCCGGCGGTAGGAACAGAACCAAAAACATATGTTCACACTTGCGAGGGCTCCGCTCAATTTAAAGAACTCATGGCCATTGCTCTAGCCTTGTCCAAAGTAGATGACCCCATGAACTTGTTCTCTGACAGCCTATATGTGTAGTCAACCTTCTCCTGGGATTATTAAATTCTCATAGTCGGCTAGATGATAACCCTATTACCCCCCCTAATGATCCAGGTTCGAACACTGTTAACAGGAAGAAGGGCCCCCATTTTCTTACAGTACCTTAGGGGCCACCAAGGACTGCCTGGGTTCCTCTCCCAAGGCCACGCAGAGGCAGACAAAATGGCTTCTACCCATATCCTATCAGCAGGCCTGGAGAGCTCAACAACTGCATAATCATACCCATGTAAATTGGCGGGGACTCCATAAGAGGTTCCCTCAAGTTCCTATCAAGGACCTAAGAAAAACTGTATATATCTGTAAGTCTAGTCAATGCTTTCTACAGGTGCCACCCCTCCAGCAACCAGGGGTAAAACCTAGGGGCCTGAAGCCTAACTCTCTTTGGCAGAGAGATGTCACACATTATGTTCCTTTTGGAAAACTCAAGTATGTTTTCATGTCTACTGACACATTCTTGCATGCCTGTTGGGCTACTGCCCATACAGGAGAAAAGTCTAAACATGCTCAGACTCACTTCCTCCAGTGCTTTGCTACACTGGGATTACCTCAAAGGATTAAAACCGACAGTGGACCATGCTTCATAAGTAAAAGCTTACAGGACTTCTCTTTACGGGGAATCCACCATAACATGGGGATCCCCTATAACCCCCAGGGACGTAACCATCAGGACCCAAAGACACAATTACAAAAACAAAAAGGGGGAGTAAGCTCCCCACCAACAGCTAGGTTTGGCCTTATTTACCATCAATATCCTCAATTTTCAAAAAGGTCAATTGGAATCTCGATTCCAAAAACACTGGGGGCATCAGGAGCAAAAACCAGAGGTACGGGTCATATGGAAGGATCCAGTAATGGGACAATGGCGAGGACCCGACCCGCTCCTTACTATGGGCAGGGGGTTTGGATGCGTCTTTCCCACGGATGAACCCCAACCCATCTGGGTACCTGCAAGGAATCTAAAGATGCAGGAATAACCCTGTCCCAAAGGTAACAGACTTTTGAGGAGGATTTCTATGTCTTACAGGCTGGAGTATTCTGGATGGAAGGCTTTCATTGCCGTGCTCACCACTGCTGCCCTGGCCATCATCATCTTTATCGTTAACCATCATTATTCAAGATGTGATCAATAAATGGCTGACCGAAATCTGTCAATAATGGTACTCTTTCTCCTGTTAGCCATCCGTCAGATAAAAGCCGAGGACCTCTGGGCCTTGGTCCCTTCCCTGCCTATACTCTTGCCCTTCTCTTAAGTGAAGAGCTGGCAATTACCAAAGACATGGCTCTGTTAGTTTGCAACCCTCGCTTTAGTTCACTTTGTCTTACCCCTTACAGAGTTCAAAACATTACTAAATTGCGCTACAACTCGCGGACTATATTCATGGCCACTGGAACCAACAATTTCTTAATTATTCCACATTGCTGACCAATTAGATTATTGCTCTAAATTATACCCGGGCCCCGGTCCTATCGATGGACTCCCCCTTTTTTAGTAAAGTATGGGAGCATATTTCTAATGCTTGTGCTAGCTTTTGTTTTCCTCAGGTGTCTCTGCTCAGTTATCAGAAGACAAAGACAAACGAAGAAAGTCCTGGTCCAACTTGCTGTGGCCACCCAATCCCCCTTGGGCCCCTCCTCAAGACAAATCCAGGCATGGATGCTTGAGCTAGCCTGAGGGCCCAGGTTGTTTTGCTCCCTTATGGAATAGACCCCCAACATCTAAATGCATGGCTAATACCAATTATGGGTAAGACCCTCCGGACTAATGAACCTAAGACAGGGGCTATGAGGGCAATCATGGTTACTCAAGGACAGGCAACTTCAGCACCTGACGTAAGACAGGGGAGCCATAGCAGTGGAGGGGAAAGGGGACGGTGCTCCCCGTCCCTGGGGCTATCCTTGAGGAACCTCACTTTTAAAACAAGACAGGGGGAGAGATGCAGGGGCCTGAGGCCAGGGGCGAGGCAGGAAGGCACCTAGAGGAAACGGCCAGGGCGTGACCAGACTTGTTTGGCACCTAGAGGAAGTGGCTGGGGCGCGGCCAGACTTGTTTTGAAGAATTGCGAATTGGCTCCTGTCATTTCTGTGCATCTTGGCAGCGCGTGATCACTTCGTGAACACTATGCTGTGCTATGGAGAGGAGACTGCATGCTCAAGTTGACCTTTAACATGACTGGACTCTTTCTTGGCTGGGGAGGGGATTTTCCTTTGTGTTTTTTGCCTTCATAAGCCCCATAACACCTGCAATAAATGAGTTCCTGCTTGACTGGCTCCCTGTCACGTCTGATTGTCTCCCGGGGAGGCTGCGGGTAACGGGCGGACAGCTCGCCTCCCTTTCCCCAGCTCCTGTGTCGGGGCAGGATCCCCAACACCTTTCCACTCACCATATTAAATTATAAAATCACAAACCCAAGGCCCACCATTTTGTATCCTGAATAGCTACTTTATTTTCCTCCATGTTGATAAAGCCAAGACACTAACACATAGGTCTATGACTCCGCAAAATATGTTCTCTCCCTACCTGACATATTGCTTTCTCACAGATGTTCCTGATTCATAAACATATTTTTCAACTATCTGTGGTTTCTCCAACAGGGTATTACACTCCAGAACTGCTTAATAAGTATTTGCTCCATAAATAAAAATTTGCTTTACCATCCACAGAAGAATCAGAAATTGTGTTAGTCGCACTTCTCCAAAGAAAAAAATTATGGAGCTGGAAGAATGGCTCAGCTTGGTATACAAGCATGAGGGCCTGAGCTTGGATCCCTAGCACTCACATAAAAAGCCAGATGTGGAGGGTGGATCTCTAGTACTTATGTAAAAAGCTAAGCATAGAGGTGTGCGCCTGTAATCAAAGTGGTGGGAAAATGAAGATGGGAGGATCCCAAGGATTTCCTGGCCAGGCAGTCTAGTCCAAATTGACTAGTTCCAGGTCTACTATGAGACCCTGTCTAAAAAAATAAGATGGAGAGCAACAGAAGGAGACACTTGACACTGACCCCTGGCACTCCCCCACCAGACACATGCACACACAGAGAAGCATTATACCATACTCATAAAAAAGGAAGAAAATTATGAAGTGTAAGTCAATAAAATGTAAAAACATTAAGGAATCACAGTTTTTGCTTCTAAATCTTAGTTCTGGATCTACAGGGCACTGCTGTTTTTTTTGTTTCAAGTTGAGGAAAAAAAGATGCCAGTTATATATTACTAAAATTACCTTTCATGTTAAAATTCATACATATGAATATCTATATTATCTCTTTATCTATTTGTCTGTCTCTCTGATTCTTCCCTCTGTAACAAGTTAAAGCCTCTCTGTCTTTCTCCATGATTCTTCCCTCTGTAACAAGTTATAAGCCACTTCACAGAGGGGCTCAAAGTACCGAGAACATATCTTGGACATAGGAATCTTAAGTTAGCTGGGCATGGTGGTACACACATTTAATCCCAGCATTCAGAAGGCAGAGGCAGGAGAATCTCTGAGATTGAGGCCAGTGTGGTCTCCAACAGAGGGGAGTTCCAGGCTAGTTGGTGCTATAGGGAGACCCTGTCTCAAACAAAAGAGAAAATAACACAGCAGTTATTATGACTTAAACATATTTTTTCATGGGGCAGTGGTTAAAGGAAGAAAAGCTAGAAGAGAGGACTGAAGCTATATATAATATCAAAGAGAAGAGACAAAATTTTTATTGTGTTAGGAAGTAGTTTACAAAATGTTATGATATGCTAATAACTCATGATAAACTATTTAAACTCATTTTAAAGCTATTTATAAGCATAATCATTCATTTTCCTTGAGAAAACACTGAATTCTATTCACTTTCTTGACCTCTTTTAATTGTCAGAGGCTCCAAATGAGTATTCTGATTATCACCAATTCAAAATATGAAACTACTTAATAAATGCTTCTAATACACATATTATCAGTTTTATTTATTTATTTTGGTCTTTTAGAGACAGGTTTTTAAAGACAAATCAAGCAAACAAGAAATGATTTTATAAAATGATTTTATCCTTTATAAAAGGATATGCTCCATCACTAACAGTGACTCTATTTAACAAGAGAAACAGACGAAAACAAGGCAGGATTTCACATGACACTTGGAAATGTGACTCCGGTTTTGTTTTGTTTTTTAATTTTATTTATTTACTTTTTTTTAAGTGTGTATGCATGTATTGCCTGCATGTAGGTAAGTGCACCCATGTCATGCAATGCCCATGGAGGTCAGAAGAGGCTGGCAGATCCCCTGGGACTGGAGTTATGGACAGTTGTTAGCTGCCATGTGGGTGCTGGGATTCAAACCTGGGTTTTCTGCAAGAACAGCCAGTGTTCTTAACTGCTGAGCCATCTTGCCACCCAGTGATTCAGGTTTTAAGCAGAGCACGGGTGGTATGATCCCATCAGAATTTCAGAATGATCACCAGAAGCAATATGGAGGAGAAGCCCAAGAAGGAAGGCTATCTTCAACCTTTAATTCTAGGTACAGGCAGGAATAGCAAATAACGGTAGAACTGTATTAAGAGAAACAGGAAAAACTACAAGGCTTAATGAAAATGGAGGATAAGGAGCAAGGAAAAAGCCACTTATAGAGATGAATAGTGTGGTTTCAAGGTACAGATCAGAGGAAAAGCATGATTTTATTAATTTCGAATATACATGCTTACATTACATAGGAATACTAATCATGCACATTTTCCGCTTAGAAAATAAATGTGGGATAGATGCTATCAGTTGAGAATTATCTGCACTGAGATAGCATTTAAAATAATGGTATCTGAAATCACTCAAGAATGTAGAGAATTATAACACCATAAAAGGGGGATGAGACGATTAAATTACTATCAGTATATTATGTTTAGAAAAGAGACATTTGTAATATTTTATTCAGTTGATAAAGAGACACAGAAACAAGTACAGAAGGCAAATCTACAAAAGGTGATTATAGCCAAAGGAATTTAAACATTGGTACATTATGAGTATTCAGGAATTCTACTTTCCTACAAGAGCCTCTATAGCCGAGTTTAACACAAGAACTAGTGGATAAGAGATTCTATGCCTAACAGGTGAAGCAGAATACAGCAAAGTAAGGGTAAGCAGGATCCAGTGTGGAGTTTTATCTGCTTTTTATGAATAATATCAGTGAAGATAATGAAGCTCTGCTAATTTTTATTTTAAATACTTATACTTCTAACTCAATATAACATAAAGAATACCAGCACAAATATTTGAAGTCGTTAATATTAAATATGCTTGTTCTTTTAGTCTGTTCAAAAACTGTAAGCTTTCATATAAACCATGCTAAAAGTAGTTACAATTTTCATTATATGAGTCTCAAACTCATGGTGTAAATTGTTCAAACTGTTCTCCTGAACATTTATAAACTCACATAAGAAACTGGCAAGGCATTCCCATAAAAATAGTTGCTAGGAGAATTGAAAGCTAACACATGCAGCACATTAAGAGACACACGCCTTGCAGACTTAAAATATTTGACTAAATTTGGTCTGTTTATTGTGCCATACAAGGAAAGAAACAGATTGAACAAAAAATCTTATCAGACATGGTTTAACTTAAGTTCTTACTGAATGGATATCGAGAGCAATTATCAATAAATGGCTGTGTGAAGATATCTTCATCCTTTAATTCTACGTACAGAGAGCATGTTAGCTTGAGCTCCAACTTACTCAACAAGCTAGTTCAAGTATGTAAGATTTGTTTTTATTTTCTCACACATGAGTACAAAGAAAAAGTTGTAAAGTCAACAGCAAAGAATTGAATAATGAGGCTACGGAGAACCCAAGAAGTAAAGATAAATTTTGGATAGGGACTGTTTACCTTCAAAAATCATTAAATTTCATTCTTAAAACATAAAAAATCAATGTGTTCAGCAAGTACATAATTTGAGTAAAATCACAATAATAAAATGAATAGTATTTGAAATAAATTCTAACATGGCTGCATTCCTTTATCAAAGTATTTTTATAAAAAGTATAGACTCTAGAGACAGATTGTCTGGGAGTCATCCAGACCTGCCACTTACTGGCCTGGCCGGGTGTCCTTGAGTAAACTGCTCATCCGGTGAGACAGTTTCCTCTGGAAAATTAAGGTAATAACAGTATCCACCAATTCAAAAGTTTACTATGAAAGGTATATGAATTTACAGCACAGAGCAGTACTGTCAGATGGTTTATGTTTATAAATATGTATTTGTGTGTTAAATCTTTCCCACTTAAATTTTTTCCTTTTTAATTTTTAAAAATATTTTATTTATTATTTTTATTTCATGTGTATGAGTGTTATGCCTGCAAGTAGGTAAGTGCACCCATGTCATGCAATGCCCGCGAAGGACAGAGAGGCTGTTGGATCCCCTGGAACTGGAGTTACAGACATTTGTTAGCTGCCATGTAGGTGCTAGGATTTGAACCTGGGTCTTCTGCAAGAACAGTCAGTGTTCTTAACTGCTGAGCCATCTCCCCAGTCCCCCTTTTTAATATTTTTAATCCAAGAACATCCATTTTACCTCCTTAAATTATAAAACAAAGTTAGATGGTAGAAAACTGTCAAATATTTCTTTTAGTAACATTGTGGTGAAAGTCCCACTCACAAATGATTTCTAAATGGATGACTAAGTTTTAAAAGATGCACTAAGAATATCTTAGAATTCCAAACCTCCTTCAAACAAACTTCTATGAGCTCAGTCATACAAATTAGACGAGATGCAAAAAGTAAAGCAATTGAAAAACACTGGTTGTACATAAATGTAATTACAGCAATTTAGGGTGAAAATTAAATTACGGTCAATAATTGAAATGCTTGTGCCTAATCATTAGTAACAGTTATTGACACGTAAAAGACAAATTAATGTGAATACATGAACTCTTTAATGACTCTTAAAAGAACAAAGCTCAAATGAAGAGAAGTCTGTGGACATTCCAGAAAACAATCTGTATACTAAACAGAATGACATATGTGTTAAGATGTTAGTGAGTAGGCTTTAGGAGGAACTGAAATGGATTGCATCCAAATAATGTTTTCATTCTCTTTTAAAGAAAAGTAGAGTCAAAGGAGGAATTATGAGTGTGATTTAGATAATAAAAACTCCAAGTATAATTCTTATACTAAGTAATGAATACCTTTGGACTTGCACTAAAATAAATAAGCTTGTTCACTTTTAGGAGGCCATTTACTATATTTAGTTACGAAAGCAAGGAAGACTTCAGCACTACTCTAAAGTTTATGTTCCCCCCACCTTTCTACTGTCCTATCATTCAAGTAGGTATAAAATCTAGATGTAAACAAAAAGCCTGCCCTTTAAAAAGTTACACATTTGAAGATAAAATGATTAGTAAGTTCAAAACATGGATTCGACACAATGATTAAACCATAAGAAACTCCTCATTTGGAAAAAGAAAAGCCCTCTAGTGATGGTAGGAGACAAGAGTGCCCTGCCAATGAGAAGACACATGTATATGTTAGTTGAATGAATCAGGAGACGGTAAATACAGACTACTAAAAAAAAGAAAAGAAAGAAAGAAAAACCCTGACAAAAATATTTTGGAAACTGAAAAAGAAACAAACAAAAACTGAAAGCGTCTATGGGAAAAGTAATTAAAACATTGCTCAAGTGTTCATTCAACAAACACTAAGTATTTGTACGAGAGCACCAAACATTGGAAACCATAAATACCGAAAGATTAAAACATGTTCAAATTTACTTTGTTATACAGTTTTGTTCCCCTTCTTGATAGAGATCTACAAAGCAGGAAGTTAAACCTAGATTTTTAAGAGTTTACACTTTTATTTGGGGACTGGTATGGGAACAGCATTTCTTCTACAGTTTAAAATTCTTAGAAATAAAAAAAGAATCAAACTTCAGCATCATTTGCACTAATACGTTTTACTAACTGCCTACTATGTACAATTCACAAAACTATCCATTTTACAGAGCCAAGAATGATCACTAGAGGGCACACCCTCCCTGTTTACCTTTTTGCATAAGTCACTGCTATCAAAATAAAATACTAGCCTCCTTAATAAGGTATTGATGAGCTAGTATGTAAATATGTACATAAAAATATGCTTAGCATTCTCAAAAACATGCCACTTATATTACAGTTTCATTTATTTACAGTCTTTATACCTAACCACAGTTTCTGAAAAACAAAAATGGCGTATACATCCCATTATACTTAAATGTGTTATTTTAGCAGTTGTTTGCCAATGGGCTAAAAATCAGTAAGTTATGTCTTCAGAATGTACATTTTAAAAATAAATCTTATGCCAGGTCTTATTATTATTTGAACTCTGGAGAAAAGTGGGAAGCTAACTATAAGTAACCATTTGTTTGGTATAAGTCCTATTTTTAACAGCCATGATCACAAATTCAGCAATTGGGTTTAGTAAATGAACATTCTAATGAGAAAAAAACCACAAACTTTAGCATTGGCAGAAGAAATAAAAATGTCTACTATTTTATTCAAACAAATGAAAAAACCAGTTACAGAATATGCCTATAGTAGGTGTGGTGACATAAGTGTATAATCCCAGCTACTTGGGAGGCTGAGGCAAGAGGATCCCAAATTTAAGGCCAATTTGGACTATACTCAGGTTAGCCTGGGTAGGGTGTGAAACCTTGTCTCAAAATAAAAAGAGGGCTGGGAACATAGTTCAGTAGCAGAGTGTTTCTTAGCAGTGCTAAAAAACTACAGATAACGATACTGACACGCATAAAGATCCTGATATTAGTATGATGAATAAAAATAAGTCTGAGGGGGTGGAGAGATGGCTCAGTGGTTAAGAGCACTGACTGCTTCTGCAGAAGACCCGGGTTTGATTCCCAGCATCCACATGGCGGCTATGAACCATCCTTTAACTCCAGTTCCAGGGGAATCTGAAGCCCTCTTCTGACCTCCGTGGCATTGCATGACATGGGTGCACTCACATACATGCAGGCAATACACTCATACACATTAAAAAAAAAAAGTCTGAGTACATACCAAATTACTAACAGACATCTTTAGGCAATGAGTTATTTTTCTGAAATTCCTTTATAGTGAGGACTTAAGAATGAGCCCCACAGCTTTCCAAAACAAATCATAGATTTAAATTATCAATTGCTTCTAGATGAAATTCTTCAATGCTTTGTAAAACAAGTGGCCAATAAAGAATATAGATTCTGTATTAGCTCTACAAATATTTACCGAGTGCTCATGATGACCATACATGTTGGCTACTAGGGATAAAACAACAGTGAAGAACACACACCAGATTTCTGCATTCATATGCCTTATATTCCAGCAGCAAGATGCCTAACTAAGCACAAAATGAAAGATAATTTGACTACCCAGATTTGGAAGAAACAGAGGGGGACAAAATCTCTGAAGATGGTCCAAATTTTTCCATTTAAAAAAAAGATATATATATATATATTTTTGAGGCAGGGTCTCCATGTAGCCTCAGCCCAGCTGTCCTGGAACTATGTAGACCAGGCTGGCCTGGGCATGCCACCATCCCCACCGATTGGCCCTCTTTTTTATTGTCACATCTCCAAGATCAAGAATGTTAACCCAGGATAACTAACTTCCTTTTGATTCTCTTGACTATTTTTCCCTTTATTTCATTCTAGTTGAAATGATCTCCCTTCTTTTTTTTTTTGGTCATTTTGAGACAAGGTCTTCCTGTAGCCGCAGCTGGCCTGGATTCGCTAATGGAGACCAGGCTGGCCTCGAACTCACAGAGATCTGCCTGCCTCTGCCTCCCAAGTGCTGGGATTAAAGGCGTGCGCCCCCCCCCCCCCCCAAATGTTTTTAGCCGGACACGGTGGTGCACGCCTGTAGTCCCAGCACTTGGGAGGCAGAGGCAGGTGGATCTCTGTGAGTTCAAGGCCAGCCTGGTCTACATTGTGACTTCCAGGCTTCCAGGACATCTGGGGCTACAGGGAGACCCTGCCTCAAAAAAACAAACAAAAAGTTTTTAAATACATTCTCTAAAATAGACTCTCGCAGATTGAGAAACACAGATGCCCAAGGTAACTGATCTAGAGGAACAGATTCATCGCACAAACTATATTTTAAAAAGTAATCAGAAAAGCTTATGTTACAGCCCAGACAATATGAGAATTTATAAAAAGGGAACCAACAAATAGTAATGAGAAATAGCAGCCCGAAGAGGACAGGAAATAAATAGAACAAATGCATAGTTCTTTGTAAGCAAAGAGGAAAATAAAGATGAGAGAAAAGAAAACTTGAAGGCGTTAAATGTCTCCTAGTAACAGTGGTAAAGTAAAGCCACAAGTAACAAAACCTTTCTCCAAAATAAACACCAACCTTTCTATAGCACTTTTGTATATGCCAGGGAACTGTTCTAGGTGCTTTACATTTGATCCTTGCAACGACTCAATATTTAAGAATTATTTTTATCATTTAATAGCTGATATCTAGCAAGACTGGGATTATAAGTCAGCAGTCTAGTTCCATTACCTATGCCTCTAAGCATAGGCTACACAACTGACAGGACAGTAGTTGCAGCATGAGGTACAATAATATCCCAGAAAATGTGCTCCTGTCTACTTAATAAAATGTCAAATGCAGGGGCTGGAGAGATGGCTCAGAGGTTAAGAACACTGGTTGTTCTTGCAGAAGACCCGGGTTTGAATCCCAGCACCCACATGGCAGCTAACAACTGTCCGTAACTCCAGTTCCAGGGGATCCGACAGCCTCTTCTGACCTCCGTGGGCACTGCACGACATGGGTGCACTTACCTACATGCAGGCAATATACACAACACATAAAATAAAAATAATAAATAAATTTTTTTTTAAAATGTCAAATGCATATTCCCTATCTTGACACTTCAATCTCTCTCTAGGAACTTATTCTGCAGATATGCTCACACATATGCAAAAATGGCATGCACCAAATTATTCATTAAAATCTGGAGTTTAAGACTAGAAACTACTTAAGCACCTTTAAGTTAAAAAACTAATTTATGGACTTTCATCAATGAAGAACTAATTTATGGACAAATATTGAAAACATTTCTGGATATTTTGTCAAGTGAAAAGAGTAAGTGTAAAACATGAGTAAAGTTTCTAACTGGTATTAAAAATAAATCCAAAATAATTTAAACATTTATAGGCATATTTGTCCACATATGAAATATGTCTGAAATACATGAGTACGTGAATACATAAGTGAGTCTGAGGTCAGCCTGGCTACATAAAACCCTGTCTCAAAAAGCCAGAAAGAAACACTGGCAAACTATTTACCTCTGATTTTTTATCTGGCTTTTATGCCTTGTACTATTTGCTTACAATTTTGTGCAATTCTATACTGTCTAACCCTTTATATCGTACAGTTTTTGAGTCTGGAAGTCCAAGATCAAGGCATGTGCTGATTCAGCATCTGGTGAAGACTTGCTACCTGGTTAATGCATGCATCTTTTAGCTATATCCTGCCATGTTCGAAAGACAAATAAACCCCCTTGGTATTCTTTTAGTTAAAATTTACTCTACTGCAATGTTTTCAGAGTGTATCTTCTTAATTGTAAAGGAAATATCTTCTTTACTTATAAAGAAAACAGCAAGGCTTGGGGACACGACTCTAGCACTTAGGAAGTGAAGGTAGGAAAACCATGAGCTCAAAGTTACCCTCAGCTACATGGCAAGTTTTAGGCCAGTCTGGGCCTCATTTGACCCTGTCTCAATAAAAAAGAAAAAGTTATAAAGAATACATAGACTGAAATTTTATTATTCCTTTCATCCATCTCTCTCTCTCTTTCTTTCTATGCTGAAACAAATGCTTTTTTATTAAAACAGCACATGCGCTATATATCCTTTTTAATGAAAGTGTATCAAAAGATTTCTGTAGAAAGAATCTAAAAATTTTCATAACTGAATGATGGCTGTTTATGGATAATCAATATTTAACAGGAATAATTGTTGCATTTTAGTATCAATCACAGAATCTAGCTCAAAGATGAAAACAGGCCTAGCTTTGCTCAGTTCAACACACAGAACTGAGTGTATGGATACACAGAAGCACATCCATAAATGAATTTCAAAACACCACTCTCTGTATGCTTATTTGCATTGCTGTAGGATAAGCTTAACACTGTACTTGTTTTCAGTTCTAAATCTCAGATACTCAAAAATGAATTAAAATTTTATATAATTTTTCACTTCGGGGGGAAAACCGCATACAAATTTTATGAACTACTAACTACACACAAAACAAAGAAATCTCTAATCTTTTTATTGTTCTCTAACTAGATATTCAATGAAATGTTAAATTAAACAAATTAAACATGGTTTGCATATTTGGAAAGAGTTCTCCAAGTAAAACATTATCACACACATAGGAGTTTCTCTGCTGGAAATACAGATATCACAAAAGTATGCTCAGATAACTCGTTTTCAGATAAAACAAAATCCAGTGCTGAAAACACAAAAGCCCATTCTTAGCTTCTGTTATGCTTTGGCTGTGTGTTTTCCTCAAGAATTCATTCATGTGTTGGAGGACTGGTCCTCAGTGTGGTGATGTGAAAGGTTGTAGAATCATTTAAGAGGCACTGTCCTCTGAAGGGATTAAAATAACTCATCCACATTCAAACACATCTTCCTCCTGACCTCCCCCCTGCTATGGAGGTTTAGGAGGGGAAGTAGCTCAGTTTATTTACCAAGAGAAAAAAAATGCTGGAAGAATTTCCAATTTTTCTAGTCATAAGAATTAACTAAGGTAGTTAAGGACTTGGTAACTCCTCTGGAGGAAGACAAAGGAAATATATTCTTAGGCTTTGCTGAGTTAAGGCACTGCTAACATCCTATTAAATTTCTCAATTTAGCCTTTTTCTTACACCTTAGTCTTTATTTTTTAAATATTTTATCCGTGTCATGCAATGCCCGTAGAGGACAGAAGAGGCTGTCGGATTCCCTGGAACTGGAGTTACAGACAGTCATTAGCTGCTATGTGGGTGCTGGGATTCGAACCTGGGTCTTCTGCAAGAACAGCCAGTGTCCTTAACCGCTGAGCCATCTCTCCAGCCTCTATTTTTGACATTAAACACTGTTCTAATTATTTACTCATATCTGCCATTTTTCTACCCCTTTAGCCTCTACTCTATGAGCCCTCAAAGTCAACGGCCCTGTTTTATTTGTCCCTGTACTCATAGTATCTAAAATGTATTGGACAGTAATCAAATGCTGAAATAAGCAAGATATAACTTCCTCGGTGGTACTCAGATATAAGCCAGCAATTGCTGCTACTCACAGATACTATGATCAGAGAAATTATTTTCTTGTGTCATAGACTGACTCACTACAAGGGACAGGTAAGTTATAAAGCCTTTAATATTACATTAAATGAGAGAAAATTAGTTTCTCTTTTCCTAAATAGAACTGCGACTCGATACTAAGAATTTTCATCAGAATATTAAACTGCCTTGGAGTTAAAATATATAATTAAATAATACTAACAATCACTCAGAAAAATCACTGGTTAAACAAAATGATAATTCTATTGGCTCTGAATAAGTACCACCAGAGTTTAAAGAAGTCAGCTACTAGCATTATTACTATTATTATTACTATCTTGAATGCTCACACCTTTTTCACGTGTCCTCTATTCAGATGGCAGCAATACCCAGCACAAAGTTTCCAAGTAGAGACTTCATTTTTCAGGTTCAATCGCACTGTATTATCAATGAAGTCTACATTTCCTTCATGTATCACATAAAGATATGGCCTACCCCCCTTACAGTAAGATAAAATAACCAGAATTATTCTATAGTTTCATTAAAAAAAATACTATGTACCATTTGTTAACATCAGCACTGTAGCATAAAAATACTACCACAAAAGGAATTTCTTTCCCATACTGAGACAGACTGCTAATGCACATAAGGTTCCCAGTAATTCAGCTACTGTGGTAATAAAAGGGAGCCAAGATGAGAACACTCAAGACAAAGTAAAAGCCAGCCTGCAATTTTTTATTTTTTTTGGAGTGGTGCCTTGCATTTTGCTGAAAGTCTAAAAGCTAAGTCTTGACCATATAAGGTTTTGGGATTCCCAAGGAAGAAAAAGCAGAAAGTTAAAGTCAAACTTAAAAACCAAAATACATGAACATAGGTACTGAATTACCATGAGAGGGCTCATATATTTTATTCTAGTTTCAATCAAGAAATGCTCTTGCAAAGTAAAAATAAATAATTAATTAAATAAATTCACAAAATTTAGAATGTACAAAATTGAGTACATACAAATCAGTGAAATTTCCCTTGATGAAAATTTTCCTTATCTTTTACATATTACTTTGTCATTTTAAAAAGTATAGAAGGATAATTTACCTTTCCTCTGTTAACTCATTGTGGCATCAAAGATAATTTCTGATGTTATACATCACTGATATATGTTTCTGTAATCAATAGTTTCCACTTATGATAGTTTCTAGAGTCACTTAGTTTATGCTTAGGTGGCTAAAAAGGATGCTGATCATGTTTCTTGGAAATCCTGTTTGTTTTTATAGGGCCTTTTGCCTTCCAGCTTACTTTCACCTGTTACCTTTTAAGAATTACCTTCAAGCACCTTACCTTCCATTCTAATTTATAGCTTTTAATTTACCAAACATTTTAAAAAAAAAATGAGGCCTAAAGTACTCACAGGTCATCTGAGTAAAGTTATAGCCCATGTGCTTTTCAGGTTTGTGAGTAGTGATTATTTCTCAGTTATATTTCACGTCATTAAGTTTCCAACACAGGGAGAAATTTTAATTAGTTAAATTATACCCTACAAAATGTAAAGGGAGTGGCCTATAATCAAGTAATATTAAAACTGATGACACTTGAAAAAAGAGAAACTAATAAATGTCATTAGTGTTTTCTCTGCATGGAGGTGATTAATTAGAGACATCATGTGAAGCAATTCCTGCAGCTAATTTAAGCTAACAGTTTCTCCTTCTCTCCTCTGTGACAGAATTTCACTCTGTAGCTCAGGCTAACCCTTAGTTCATGCTCCTCCTGCCTCAATATCCTGTGAACAAGGATAACAAGCATGAGTAACCATGCCTGATTAGCTGTTTACATTACTGATAACAATTTTCCATTCTTAAAATTTTAGAATAGGGGCTGGAGAGATGGCACAGCAGTTAAGAACACTGACTGTTCATGCAGAAGACCCAGGTTCTAATCCCAGCACCCACATGGTAGCTAACAACTGTCCGTAACTCTACTTCCAGGGGCTCCAACTGCCTCTTCTGTCCTCCACGGGAATTGCACAACACGGGTACACTTACCCGCATGCAGACAATACACGCATACACATAAAATAAAAATAATAAATGAATATGGGGCTGGAGAGATGGCTCAGTGGTTAAGAGCACTGACTGCTCTTGTAGAGGACTTGGGTTCGATTCCCAGCACCCACATGGCTACGAACTGTCCTTAACTCCAGTTCCAGGGGACTCTGAAGCCCTCTCTGACCTCCGTGGCATTGCACAACATGGGTGCACTCACATACATGCAGGTAATACACTCATATGCATAAAATAAAAATAATAAAAAATAAGAAAATAATTTTTAAAAACTTTAGAATAAAATATTTAAATAAAATAGTAAATCACATTACTTTTTTAGGTAGACTAGTACAAAAAGAGAGAGAAAATGTAAAAGAGGTCCATTTTGCAAAACTAAGTAGTGTATAAAGCTCAATGAATACATGAAATCTAATACAAATGAGACATCTTATCTGATGCAGCTGTTCCTGTTTATGAGCACATTATCAGTAAGCTATTCAGGTGAGCCTTGTGTAGTCCCAATTCTTGACCTATTCCAATCCTTCTGACAACTTCATCTATTTGCCTTGTTTACCTTCTGTACATTTCAATGCACATTTACTACTTTAGAAGTCCTTGTAACTCCTGTTGCTCTCTGAGCAATATCAACGAATAGTTTTTTGTGCTTATATCCATATGATATAAACTGATGTTAAGAAAATTAAGAAACTGCTATTTGTTCCACAATAAACTAATTCTGCCCTCATCATAATACTGTACCAATACTGTAAGGTTTTTAAAAAATGTCTTTTGCCTAAATTCCACTTGCATTCTATGTTTTACTCCAAATCCAGTTTTCTTATGATCTAACACTAAATCTCATCATGTATGAATCTCACTTATGATAATACACAATAGCTATATCCTTATATTGAAAAGAAAACAAAAGGGTCAGCATCAATTTTCTAAGGATCTTTTATTTCCACATTAAAAGGTTTTACATACTTGCTTTCTTCTTATCTCTTCCCCTTGGTTTGGAGAAGAAATGTCCTCCCATCCACAAACTAAATCCCTAATGACTTCTTGCACTAATGCTGCCTACTCTTTCAGCTTCATTTTCTGGTATTTAACTTACTCATCAGTTAAACTGAAATTCTCATCAGTTCAATTTTCAATCTGGCATTTCTTCTAAGAGTGCAATGCCTTCCCCACATCGCTGCTCCTCACAATTCTAGCCCGACTCCCAAATAAATCTTTTCTACCCCTCTATATCCTAGAAGCTACACAAATTTTTTAAAAAGTATTTTCCTTATTCTATTTTCCAAATATAGTATTCCTTCTTTCACATTGTATTAAAATGTTTAAGCACAAAGCAAAACTTAAATAATTTTACAATTAACACCTATATATCCCCCACCTACATTCTACTATTAACATGTTAGTACATACTTCAGTACCTAACTAACCACTTCCTCACTTCTTTATACAACCATTAATACTACTCTAAATGATAGTTATCTCTAGAACCCATGGGGTTCCAAGACCTCGGTGGATACCCAAATCACTTATAAGAATTGAAGTATTTGGCAAAGTGTCTGCTCACTACTCCCTACTCCTCCTTAGCCATTTTCTGTGTACAGTGTCAGGTAGGATTTCCTTTTTCCTCCCAAGCTGAGAGACACAGGGGATCAGAGGTGTGTCACAGTGTTAGATAGTGGGTGGTTTCCAAAACGGGGCCTTAGGAAATGACAGGAGCCCAGCTGGGATCAGAGTGGTGTGCTGGGCTCTTCTGAGCAAAGGCACAAGGCCTCCTCTGGCGGGGAGACCTGAGGCACCTGGCAGATCCCAAACAGAGCAGGGACATCTCTACAGTCTTTCCCCCTAGCTACCTTAGGGCTAGCCTTGTCCACAGAGCCCCAAGGGAAGTTTTCCCTGTGACCATGTCTCTAAAACTGGTTCAGGGAGCCAGGTAAGACTTGCAGGATTTGCTGCCTCTCCATCACTCTCCAGGTCCCAGAGGTCTGTTTTCTTGTGGCCCATCACACCCTCTGTCTCCAGGTCCCTCAGCCCTACTGCTTCACTGGAGGCCAACACCTACTCTTCATTCTTACTAATGAGACCTGACTCTCAACCAGAGGGTCCCCTTCAGCCTAAGGGTGAAAGGGTGCAGGTTCCCATACCCACCACAATCCAAAGAGAAATCCCTTAAAAAGTTTCTGATCTGAAGCCAGGGTGGGAGGGGCTGGTGCCCTACAGGGCCAGACAACTAGACCAGGGTTACTTCACCCAGATCAAGATGGTTTGGTCTGTCTTTGTACCTTTTATTTTGTTTTGTTTTCTTAAACAATCATCAATGAGATTGGTCTTCAGCCCATAGTGTTGTTGGCCATGAAGCAGGGGCTTCCCTGATTAGAATTAGGAAAAATACAGTGTGGCAGTGCAGTGGTGTGCTCCCCTTCCTCCCACACACTGCTCCAAGCCACCCTTGAAAATTCTCTTTTGTAAAAGCCATCCTTGGCGGTGCATACCTGTCAACCTAGTACTCGGGATAGATCACAAGTCTGAAACCAGCCTGGTCTACATTAGAAGAAAATTTTTCTTTTAAGAAAAATTAAAGCCAGGTGGCGCATGCCTTTAATCCCAGCACTCAGGAGGCAGAGGCAGGTGGATATCTGTGAGTTCAAGAACAGCCTGGTCTACATTAGAAGAAAATTTTTCTTTTAAGAAAAATTAAAGCCAGGTGGCGCATGCCTTTAATCCCAGCACTCAGGAGGCAGAGGCAGGTGGATATCTGTGAGTTCAAGAACAGCCTGGTCTACATAGCGAGTTCCAGGCCAGCTGAGGTAACATGGAGATCCTGTCTCAAAAAAGACCAGAAAAAATTAAATGAATTTTTAAATCCAAAAACCTGTGGGTGAGATGGAAGCTACAGCCCTCTTCTCGGAACTGTTAGCCCAAGAACCTCACCAGATAAAGAACAACCTTAGAATTCCCACTAGCCATCAGGGCTGTGCTTATAAAGAAAAACTGTTCTCTAACCAGGACTGTAACAAGAGTGTGAATAATGTTTTCAAATTGAAAGCCAATGGTGCAAATATGTATGTCAGTACATTATTTTTACAATGACTGCTTCATGACTCTCCCGTCCTCTTTTGGACTCACTATCTGTTTTCCAGAAACATCACCTGCCTTCTCTTCTGTGTTCTCTTAATCCACTAATTGCATTACTGCCATTAAAGGACACATTTTAAAAAAAAAATAGAAGGTGCACATAAAAACATGTAGGAAATTTTTTCTGCTTTGGTTATTGATGAATCTAAGTGCATACCATATAAAAGACACATAGAATAATTTAAGTAAATATATACAGCATACACATTTTCATAAATGTGTGGTTTCAACAAATAGCAGTATACTTAAATCATGAACAAAGTTCATTCCAGTCAGATTTTAAAAGACCTAAAACCTATTACCCACAAATCTTTTATAGATACAGCATTAGGTTCCTATACAAGATTCAGAGATACTATAAGAGGTATTTTTGGATAGTCTATAATAATTCTCTTTAACTTAAGGACATGGCTTCCAAGTGAACACACAATGAATTTATAGGAAGGAGAGTGCTCATTATAGTTAGCAAAAATGTACTAAATAGGTCCAATAATCAATGAGCTATCACATACTACAGTATAGAAGAACTGTCTGCCTATTAAAAAAAACCCTTAGCCTGGGAGCTGGAGACATGGCTCAGTGGTTAAGAGCACTGGATGTTCTTGCAGGGGACCCAGCTTCAGTTCCCAGGAACCACATGGCAGCTAACAATGATTCATAACTCCACTTCTAGGGGATCTGATACACTCTTTTAGCCTCTGCTGGCACTTCACACAACGTGGTGCATTTATATACATGCAGGTAAAACCATTCACACATATACATAAACCAAAAAATTTTTAGATCTTACTATTATTCTGGCTATTTGTACACCAAATAAATGACAATTTTAATGTTTAATTACATTTTTAGTCTTACAATGATATCTTTGAAATAAATAATTATGAAGAGAATCCTTTACACCCTAAAGCACTCCCTGAATATCTAGTGATTAATATTCTAGGTACCTGTTATGTTCTAAAGCTGTAAAGGCAAAAATCAAGGAACTTATATTTTATTGGAAGACAGTCAAGTAAATAGTCACAGAACTGTTACATACAGTAGATGGCTGGAGACCAGGAACCAATTAAGATAAGCTTCTTGGCAGAAACAGCTGCTTAAGATTGATCATATAAGCCTGAAAACCAGGGGTCATCCCTCAAGGAAAATTTTAGGAGTAATCATGTTCAAAAAGCAGCTCTTAACTCATCTTTTAAAAGATAGTTCATCTTTTAAAAGATAGTATGGTGGCTCACACTTGTAATCACAGCACTCTGGGAGGCTAAGGCAGGATTGATTCAAGTTTGAGGTCATCCTGGATTACATAAGGTTTTTTTCTTGAAAAAGTCAAACAAAACCCACATCATACAATTATTACTGTCTAGTTCACCGATTTGTCTGTCTTCAGTTAATTCTGTCTCGCTTCCATCAACCGTGAAACAAACTGACACAACTTAAAATTTTTTCATAATCTACTTATAGTAGGCTAAATACTAAAATTATCCAGTTCTTTGTGCTCAACTAACGGGAGCTAATAATATGCAATGCAAATCAAGGATATAGTAAAACAGAGCACTATTTCTAGTGGGCATTCAGAGTGGTACAGCCCTCTGGAGCAATTCGGTAATGCTTAAAAGAGTTAAAAAACATTCCTTCACTTGGACCAAAAAACTCAGTTTGGAGAATTCAAATTAAGGAAATTATCCTTTTACCGAAAGGCTCTTTTTGCATTGAATATTCATTAAACTTTTGGTATGAAACCAAGCATGTAATAAATATTTGCTGGTTGAATGAAAGAATAAGTCAGGAATAATGAAAATCGGAAGAGAACTAGAATGGCTTAAAACATTTAAAATACCCACACTAATATTACTTAATGATAAAAATTAAGAAAACCAGCTACCCTGTGAGATTTTAAAAACTGCACATCACCAGGCATGGTGGCGCATGCCTTTAACCCCAGCACTCAGGAGGCACAGGCAGGCGGATCTCTGTGAATTCAAGGCCAGCCTGGTTTACAGTGAGTCCAGGAGAGCTGGGGCTACAGGGAGACCCTGTCTCAAAAAGACCAAAAAAAAAAGCACATCAAAATCAGAAGTACACAAAAAAAGACAAGCTCACAAAGTATAAATATATATATGGCTGGGCAAGGGAGGGAGGGAGAGAGAGCACACAAATGCAAGACAGTAGGAACTCCAAGAAAATATACCAAAATATTAACAGCTTTGTAAAAGGCTGCCCCCCCATTTCTGTTTTCGTAAGTTTTCTATTGGGCATATGTACATACAACCATTAAAGATAAAAAGATAAAAGTAAATATCTAGTAAATATTAACAGGAAAAAAAAAACCCAGCTCGTTTTCACTGCCTCAATATATGTAAGACTGATTATATGTCACAAATCATTTAAGTAATTTCTTATACATTAATGCATAATTAAATTTTAAAATGAATTTCAGAAACAAGTAAACAGAGGTTACAATAACCCTGGCTCTTCTCTCTCAAAGGTCTCTTGGGTATCTTAGTATGAAAGGCAGGCAGGGTCGGAGCAATACAACTGCCACCTAGAAGAAAGTTCCTTATGAAAAAGACTGAAAGGAAAATCAAAATGCCTTTTGATAAAATTACCCAACATGATCATTAACATGAGGCCACGTCCTTCTCTTAGTTTTAGTCAACTCATTTGCTACTGATTATCAACCTGTAATAAAATAAAAAAAAGATAAAACTGCACTTCAAGCTACCTCCAAAATTGTGGAGAAAAACTTGTGTCCAAAGGATACTTAGCTAATACTAACAAAAAATATCAAAGTTAAAAAACTGAAAATAATTTTTAAAATTTAAATAGTAATATTGTATTTATGTAGAAGGGATTAAAATAAGCCATTGAGGGGCTGGAGAGTTGGCTCAGAGCCATGGTTAAGAGCACTGGCTGCTCTTTCAGAGTGCTCTTGCAGAGGACCCGGTTTTGATTCCCAGCACCCACATGGAAGCTAGCAACCACCTGTAACTCCAGTTCCAGGGGATCCAATGCCCACTTCTGACCTCCGAGGGCACTACATGACACAGGTGCACCTGCATACATGCAGGCAATACACTCATACACATAAAATGAAAATAAATAAAATTTAAAGAATAAGATAAGACATTGAAAAATAGAGCAACAGCCTACAAAGGAGGATGAAAGTTCCTTCAACGGCTGACTTCCAATAATTGTAGGCTTAGCCTAATTTTGCAACTGTATATAAAAGTGTATATCTATCATCCTTCAAAAATTGAAGACTAAAATAATTTAGTGTTATATGACTTAATACCTTTTCATAGTATTTTTTAATGGCGTGAGCTCCATTGTAAACCTAAAAAGAAATCAGACTACTATTGGCTACAATAAATTTTGGAAAGAACAGAATAT
>NW_008330777.1:3808624-3832457 GCF_000622305.1 Nannospalax galili
TCTTTAGTTACAAAACTAACTCATAACTGGTTTTTCCCATACAAAGTTTTCTCTAAACAATGTGAAGTTTTATAGTGTTTTTAGAGTGAAAAATAAAGCTTTCCTGAAAATTCATTTCTACTTAAAATAGGGTGATGGCCAAAGCAACATATTTAAATACTTTCTATCTTCAAAGAGAGTAGTTTGCTCTACTGTAACTACCTATGATGACTACTTTACCTCAACTAGGCTCTAGTTCTACTTTATGCCAAAACAGGAAAAGAATAGTTAATAATATATAAAAAGAAAAAGAAAAAAGCTTTTTTCCCCCCGACACTAAAAACTGCTTTTCTTGCAGTCTATTTTGTTTTCTCCCTGTGATCCACCATCCTATAAAATGTGTAAGTTCTAAACTTGGAACCAGATTATACAAACACCACCACCACCAATAAAACACACACACACACACACAACAACAACAACAACAACAACAACAACAAAAAACCTAAGCTTTTAGTAATGGAAAACTGACATAATGAAGAAGAAAAGCTAGCAGAAAAATAGGCAAATGTGTATCAGTCATTCATACATTTGAAATGAAAATGAGAACAAAAGCTAAGGCTTATAATAGATAATGTTCTCTGATAAAAGAAACATTTTAAAGAATTTAATGTAACATAAAATAGAAACAGAAAACCTGTGACATGTTAGTTTTATGCTGTACTTTAATCATTGTATGTTACCATTTTTCAGGTTAACTTTATTTGCAAGCAAGGGTTAATATATAAAAATTAAATGTGCACTGACAGGAGCATCTATCTCTTGCCTAGTACCAGCTATGAGCATGTCCAGTAGGCTCTGGAACTGCAGAACAAAAGCTGAATCTTAGGAGTTCCCTGGCTACATGCAGCAGTGTTTTGGAACATTCACTTGGTACAGTTTTAGGAGAGAACTGACCTCCTAGATCTGCTCCGGCCATCAACTGTCCTATAACTAAGCCCCGAGGGAGTCTTGAAGATAATTTGGGGACAGAATCTGATTCGAATAGTTAGCAGCACTACAGAAAAGTGTTTAAGTAGAATATTTTCCTGTCAAAATGTCTGGGTTCATTTCCCAGCTCCACAATTCAAGGACAACTGTCCCTCACTTGGCTCATTGGAATAATGAAACAGTAACACTTACACAATTGATGCAAGATAATGTAACTGCCTAAAACAGTGTCACATATTTAAACATTATAACTGATTGAAAATATAAGACCTGAGATCAAGGCCAGCCTCCTCTATCAGCAAGTTCCAGTCAGCTGGGGATACAGGGAGACCTTATCTCAACACCCTCCCCCAGAACACAAGATGTTCCAAGTGTTACTTGTAGTACTTATTTATAGATTGTGTCCTCACTATGTAAGAGCATACAGGTGGTTGTGAAGCCAAAAAGTCTGAGAATTGATAACATCAATTTGTACTTTGGATTTTATAATTATCAGTACACATTATAATATGCCATCTCTTTGAACTTATTTCTAGTTTTATGTCTCCCTTCAATACATGATTTTAGTAAAGTTTGTTCAGAGGGATTCAGTCCTACCAACTACCACTGCTCATCCAAGATGATTTATAACTAATCTCTGATGGATCAAAAGATCCTTTTCCTGGGATTCTAGAATTAGAATATACACTAGAAAAATAAACCCTGGAATTGTTACTGACTATACTTTTTGCCTTCTCTATTGGGAAAACAAAAATATTTGTTTGCTTTAAAAAAAAAAAAAAAAGAAAAAAAGGAAAGGCCATAGATTATAAGAAACAATGATGACAAATAAGTAAATTTCCTGGGCTATATACAACTTCCAGTTGCTATTTATTCCAGAAACCCAGTTTCTATAAGCTACCTCTATAATCATAATAACAATATAGTTTATTTAGGCTAGTCTCAATAAGCTTTCCTTACTTAAAACATTTCTAATTAATATGTGAACAGAATCCTTTACCACTTCCCTATTACTGACTTGTCTAACACTGTAGGAATTATGTGGCTTGAAAATTGTTTCACTGCAGTTTTCAGGGCACTCAAAAAAAATGGATGAGTCTACTTTTCTGGGGATTTTAGGTCAAGCTGCAGGTATCTGTGCTTACATATATGTGAAACTATATATAAACATACAAGTTTTTTTTTTTTAATCTGAACTTACTTTGTTAGACAAAGCCATTACCCTGTGATGGGTAACTGGTTGGCATGACTTGAACAGTAGAAAAGCTCTGTAACTATGCTCTGACAGTATAAAAAAATGGATGTATTTAACTTTAAAGTAAACATCAATTTTGCTTTACACTGAATTAGTATGTTTTAAAATTAAGACTTGGCAGGCACTCGGTTTATTTTTAAAACTTTCAGTGACTTGTTTCTCATGTCTGTCAAAGATGATCTAACCTACAAATGGCAATTCAGAAACGTGAATTTTACAATAACCATTATCTCTCATCTTAATAGTTTAAACACACTACTGTAAGTTTTTTAAAGTCCTGTCAGGTTTGACAGGTACACTACTAAAATGTTAACTAGGCTAGGGTCAAGAATAAGAACAAAGGAGGTTCTTACTGTATCTTTCCTGAGTTGACACAGAATCATCTATCAACAGACCAACATGCTGACCGTGATTCACCCAGTTGCTAGTCTTCTTAGTCTTAGCTAACATCTCTGACAGAGCTTTGTCATATTAACTACAAAGGCAACACGAATTTTTCCAGGTCCTTTACTACCAAGCTATACTCAGTTGACAACATTTCCCTCATTTGAATTTACAAACCTTGCCAAAAAAAAAAAGGGTCAGGCCACAGGGATGGCTGAGTGGGTAAAGATGCTTCCTACCAAGCCTGACAACTTGAATTAGATCCCTGTGACCCAGGTACATGGTAGAAGAGAAATGACTTGAAATTTTTAAAAGTTATTATTAAAGGGAAGAGGTCAATAAAACATGCTTTCAAAAAAGTCAAATGGTTATATAGTGATCAACAAAATTTCTTCCAAATGTACTTGGATATTAGAATGCTGACAGTCATTTTAAACAAATATGTATATAAAAACCTATAGATAAATGCCATTCTATTGCCTTCTTCCTACTCATGCTCTTTTAATTTTTAGTTTATTCTTTGACAATTTCATACACGTATATAATGAATTTTACCCTCTCTCATCCCCCTCCCTCTCTTGCTGAAACTGTTCCTCCCTACCAGGCCTCCATCCCATTTTGATGTCTTTTCTTTGAGTGTGACCCACTAAATTTAACTATGGTTGGTTGGTTGAGTGTACTGGGGGATTATCTCTGCAGCACAGGCAATTTGCCAGTGGCTATACCACTCAAGAAGAAAATGACAACCCCTCCCCCATCACCCATTACTGGCCACAGTCCCTCAGTGAGGGGCAGGGCCTCATGAACCACTTCTAATTTGTAAATTTTTGTTTGTTTTTGACTTTTTGGAGACAGGGATTCCCTGAAGGCTATGCTGGGCTGGAACTTGTTACACTGATCAGGCTGGCCTTGATCTCAGAGACCCACCTGCCTCTGCTTCCCAGGTGCTGGGATTAAAGGCATGTGTAACCATACCCAGCCTAATTTACAACTCTTAAAATTATTCTTTCTCAATTTTTGTGTGTTTGATGTATGTACATGTTCATGTGTTGTGCATGTTAAGTGTATGGAGGCCAGAGGTTGATATAGGGTGTTTTCTTCAATAGCTTTCCACCTTATTACTGAGACATATTCTCTCACCTGGAGCTCACCTGATTGTCTAGACTGGCTGGCCAGTGAGCTCCAGGGATCCTCCTATCTCCACCTCCCCTGAGCTAGGGAAGGACGGACGGATGGACAGATGGACACACACACACACACACACACACACACACACACACACACACATACACGAGATAGCTTGCCGCACCTGGATTTTTACATGGGTGCTGAGGATCTGAACTCGGGTTATAATTCTTACTTAGCAAGCCCTCTAATGACTGAGTCATCCCCCCAGCCCTTTTCACCATCTTCAAAAATGTTTTCAAACAATTCATTACATTCCTGATTCTGTTTAGAGAGTTGTGGCTATTTATCCAATTAATTCTTTTTAAAAACTTTATTTTTATGTGTATGAGTGTTTTGGCTGCATGCCTATAAATGCATGAGTGTGTGGTAGCCAGAAGAGGGTGTTGGGTACCCTGGAACTGGAGTTAAGGACAGTTGTGAGCTGTCCTGCGGGTGCTGGGAACCAAACCCCAGTCCTCTGAAAGAGTAGCCAGTGCTCTTAACTGCTGAACCATCTCTCCAGCACCACATCCCATTAATTCTTAAAACAGATATCAAATGCTTTTTATATTCATAGGAAACAAAAGCTCAATTCATTGTATAAAAATTGCTTTATATACATCTCTCTTCCTACAGGACTGTGTAAAATTCTGTAATCCAGACCATATTCTCCCATGTTCTTGTCTGAACATGAGAAAACTTAATTTTGCTTGTTGTAAAATTCAATGACAGAATTCAAAATTTTTACTTCAATCACTGTTAACAGCTTGAATAATTTCCCATATTTTATCCTGTATGTTTTGTCCCCACATGGGCTCATGGCATACATAATACCTTTCAATTACCTTTTTTACATTAAAGTATTTGAAGAAAGGGCAATTTGTTTCATTTTACACATAAAACACACACACACACACATACTTCAATGTAAGATTATTTGGTAGGTGAAAAGAGAGAAAGACATGTGACTTGAGTTAGAATTTAATATGATAACCATTTCCTGGTTCATGTAAGCTGAAACAAGACTGATGATACTTGCTCCATGTCAAAACAGCCTACAACCTTTGTACAAGAGCTACTTTCCTTGTTAACTGTGTGACCTTAAAAAACTTAAAATAAGTTGGGGCTGGAGAGATGGCTCAGAGGTGAAGAGCACTGACTGCTCTTGCAGAGGACCCAGGTTCTATTCCCAGCGCCCACATGGCGCTACGAGCTGTCCTTAACTCCAGTTCCAGGGTAATCTGATGCCCTCTTCTGACCTCTGGGGCATTGCACGACACGGGTGCACTCACATACATGCAGGCAATACACTCATACATATAAAAAAATAATAAAAATTAAAAAAATTAAAATAAGTCAAAGGGAAAAAAGCCTAACATAATTAAAGCAAGTCCAGTAGTATTTTGGGCAAAAATAGTAACACATATTAAGCATAAGAGAATATCAACGTACTGTATTTCATTACTATAGGTAATATTTTCCCTGAAAGCACTACTGAGTAACTTTAAAGACAGAGGTAAGTTGTAGGCAGCTGAATGAATTCCACAGTTGTACAAGTCTTAGGAAAATCAGATGTGCTCTGAGCAAATGGCGCAGCTCCTATTACTTCAGGTACTTAAGCACCTGCAAACTGTCACTACAACCACTCTGCTACTTTCCGCACACTTCAGAGCATCACTACTCCACATTCTTCAACACATACTCCCAACACCCCTCATCACTCATAACATAGCCTAAAACTGAAATATGCAGGGAAACTAACAAAATTCAGCAATCTTATTTTTGGTAATTAACCAAAACCCTAAAAAAATAAAGTAACCATGAATCCTTAAGGTTGTTCTATAGTTTCATAAATTGTTTTATTTGGTCATCAAATTTCCAGGGAATCAAGGAGACCTCAGAGAATAGATAAGTTTAAAATAAAAAACTGAGCAACATTTGAACATACCATTTACAGTTAGGTGCATTTATAAGGCCCCTTGTGGCATACAACACCTTCATACACTCCTCTGCATCTTTCACACTTGATTCTAATTTCCTATTTGCTTATCTGTCTCCATCAATATTGGTCTTATACACTCTCTTCTTTACCTAAGTAATAAACACACAATATTTACCATATATTGTATTAAAAAAACAAAACAAAACAAAAAAATCCTTCATTTACATAGTCATTCACCCGGAATCCAGGTCATGCAAATCTCTGACTTTACTCCTTCCGGATAATCTACTTCCACTTCCTATCAATTCTTAGTCTTAAATATAATCTCCAGCCAATCTATTTTGCAACACAACTACAACTAAGCTAGCTAGTCAGCTCGTTAGACTACTCAGCTTCTAGAACTCTCTCCCTCTCCAGTTTTGCTGTCTTCTCAGTATACTGTCCATTATGCATCAAGGGATTTTTTTTTTTTTTCCTTAGAGAAAATTTGATTGTCTCATTTACCAAGATAAAAGTCTTTCAACACTTCTGTTTATTGCCAGGTCTTTGTATATGATAGTCCCTCTCTCTAAAATCGTCTCCCATCACTTCCTTCCCTCACCACCTCAGCTTCTATGTGTACTCAGTAGTTCAAACAAAAAACATTCTCCCTATGTCTAACTCTACTGCCTTTATGCACTTCTGCAACACACTGTACTAGTGCTACAATTCATTACACATAACAGACTTACATTTATAATTGCTTATATGTTTATCTATACAAGTTAGGAGACTACTATGCTAAAGCAATGGTGGTTGTCTTCTTTGCCATCCTAACTACAGTGACGAATGCAAAGTTTAGGCTGAAGTTTGAGACTGCCAGTGCCTAACTTCTTTGTAGTAGACACTATACATAAGTAATCTTGCTTTTAAAATGTAACCGTTGCTAAGACAGAAGTCATATATTATACGATAACCCAATTAAATGATATAATAAATAGGTTTTAGCATATTCAGAGTCTTACACTCATTGCCATAATTTCAGAACATCTTTCTCACTTGAAAAAGAAACACTATCCATTAGCAATAACTCCCTATTTCCCTCAACATGTCCAGTTCCGGCAATTTGTCTGTCCCCACAGATTTGTGGACATTTCATGTAAAGAAATCCTATAGCATATGGTCTTTTGTAACTGGTTTCTTTCACTTAGCATAGTTTTAGAAATTCGTCTTTCAGCAATTATCAGTATTCTATTGCTTTTATTGCTGAAGAATAGGTTCCTGATTCTAATATAAATCACTTTATCCATTCTGGATAAAGTATTTACCACTTTCTGGCTATTCTCAATAACAATGCTCTAAAAATCATATATATATTATATATATACATATATATATAATATATGTGTGTGTGTGAATTGCTAGGCCCTCTTTGGAAGAAATGAAACTGTTTCAAAAGTGGGGCCAGTAAGATGTCTCTGTGGATAAATAAATTTTTCTCATACAAATCTGATGACCTGAGCTTGATTCCCAGAATGCATGGCAGAAGGAAAAAACTGACTCCCCAAAATTGTCCTTTGACCTTCACATGGGCTACTGCCCTCCTCCACATAAAAAATTGTTAAAAAGTGGCTACACGTTTTACATTACTACCAACAGTGTAAAGGAGTTCAACTTTTCCATATCTAGTCAATACTTGTTACTATCTTTTTTTAATCCTTAAATTGAATTTTTGTGATTTTCATACAATAGTTTAATGTATTTAGACACCCTCCCCTATCTGCACCTCCCTCACCACTCCCACTCAATCCAATGTACTCTCTTATACATACACGATAGCCTACAGATACTGATTTGTGTCCCCAAATGTCCTTTAGTGTAGGGGATCCACCAATATTCCCATCCCTGTAAGATACTCTTTCCCTCCCAGTAGCCATCAATTACCAAAAGTTCCTTAGGCTGGGCTGGGATTCATTACTCACTTCCCTATGTCTAGGTTGGAATTTTATCTGGTTTGAGCTTGCATAAAACGTGCATGCATGCTGTCACCACTGTTTTGAGTTTATATGAGTAATTGATTAGGTATCTGTTTCCTTGCAGTCATTTATCTCCTGTGGCTCTTAGAATCTTTCCACCTCCTCTCCCATAATGATCCCTGAGCCTTGGGAGGCAGAGGTTTGATACAGGTGTCCTATTCAGGGATAAGCACTCTCCAGTCTCTTATTCTCTGCATGCTGGCCAGCTGAGGGTTTCTATGTTAATCACCATCTTATGCATAAGGAAACTTCTCTGGTTAGAGGTGAGAGATGCACTCATCCTATGCACAGAGGTTACATTGAAGATATGACGCTTATGGTTAACCATCTCATTTTCTGCATCTGACCAGTTCTAGAATTCTACTCTGTAATAGTCTCCATATGTTGCCAAAGGAAACATCTTTGATGAAGGGTGAAAGGTACACCTGTCTATAAACATGAGGTCACAGGTTTAGAATAAAGCAAGAAATTAGGTTGGTCTAGGGATGTGGCAAAAGTTAAGTTTTTCTTTAGGATCTCTGACTTCTCTAACAATGTTTATTTGGCGCTGTTTGCAGTACCACACATGAGGTCCTTCCCATCCAATTAAGACAGGTGTTGATTATCCCCAAGATCAAAGTGTCACTATTGTATCAACAGCGATAGTTTGCTGGGCCAATCGTTGTTTATTAGGCTTCACAGCTGGGTAGGACCATTGATTGATTTTCTCCCATGGCAATGTGTATAGTGTCCTCTGATACCATGAAAGCCAGTTATTATCTATCTTTATTATAGCTATCCTAGTGGGTATTAAAATGTTATCTCACTGTGGGTTTGATTTGCATTTTCCTGATGGCTAAGTAATTTTGTTTTATTGAGAATTCTATTTCTAGTATTGTTGGTATCTGTTTTATTAAAAATTTATCCCTTTCAGCATTTAATAGTATCTGGAACAGCCTATGCCCCTAATATTTGTCAGGTGAATATATAAGTAATTTTATGCAGTTCTATTTTTTCAGGTATGAACATGTTAAAGGGATACTGGTTACATGGATGAAGTCAAGAGAAAACAAGATAATCCTGAGATTTTATCTTAATAAACAGAAGACTGATGATATCAAAAATAAGAAATGGACAATATAAAAAAGAACAGATTTTATTTTTGAAAGCAAGAATGAATGCTACAGAGAAAAATAGACATGAGAGCCTTGGAAACATGTCCTTAAGCAGATCAGAAAGAAACTGAACAGGGCTTTGAGAAAAAAAAAAAAAACAACAGACGGAACAGATTCTTAAGTGGCTTAAGACATAAACTGATAAATACCTGTAAGTAAAATAGATTTCTGACATTCTGTGCCCAGTGTGCACATCTATCCATCTATTGATCTATCATCTATCTATCTATCTATCTATCTATCTATCTATCTATCTATCTATCTATTGATATATATATATATATCTCATCTCATCCTGTACCTCTTCATTTACTAAAACCATAATCATTTGTTCACAATGCCATTCCAAATAGACTGCAGAGTTCATGCAGACAGGGACCACTGCTTTCAGAGATTGGTAAAGTATCAAATAGATAGTAAATGATATGATCTAAATATTTGTGCATGAATAGTTTATCAATTTAAATGAATGTCATCATATAAATGTAAAATATAAATGCTAACATGTTTAACAACATACATTTCAAACCTCTACATACTAGAATGAAATCTTATGTAAAGAAAATAAAAGGGCTAGGGAGATGGCTCAGTGAGTAAAAGCACTGTACCTGCCATGCAAATGTGAGGTCTCCTCAGTTCAAATCCCCAGAACCCATATAAAAGCATGTAACATAAGGCTTGCCAACATCAGCACTTCTATGGACCTGGCAGGCAGAGAAGAGAATCCCTGGATGTTCACAGGCCAGTGAGCATGGCATGTGCAGCAGAAAAACTACAGAGACCATCTCAAACAAGGTGGAAGGTGAAGACTGACACCCAGAGCTGTCCTCTCACCATGTAAACTTTGTGGCATGTGTGCCCACATTCACATACAAATGTGCACCCATAACCTAGACACACTCACCGAAAAAAAAAAGAAAAAAAGAAAAAAGGGGAATACTTTTATTTTGTCTCTTTACCAACTACATCTGAGTGAATACAATAAATGTGTCACATACACACAGACCAATGAAGAAATAAGATAATTTTCCTATGCGTAAACTATGGAGGATGACATCATCCCTTCAATTTAACAAATATATCATTAGCAGTCTGTTCAAGGTCAGTCTTCATATTTTATATACTAGAAGTTTTACCGAAAAATGTCTTCTATCAGCAAGCACTAAAGTAACATAACATTTTGAGCAAAACATAAAACCTTAGATGAAATTTTTAAGAAACAATCCAAAGAACACAATGCGATAACTGAGTTGAAGTGAATGTGGTATAACAGCACATGATACATTACAGAAGAGTGAAAAATATACTAAATGTTCGTCAAATTAGAAAAATTAATCTTGATACATTTATTTCTATTTCTAGTGGAGTGCTAATAGTCATTAAAGGCAAAATATATATCGATACTGATTTTAAAAGATGTGTAATTTTAAAACAGGCTACATACCAGAAAATTAAGTGTGATCCCATTTATGAAAATGTACATATTTGTTGCTTGGAGAGATGGCTCAGAGGTTAAGAGCACCAACTGCTCTTGTAGAGAAACTGGGTTCAGTTCCCAGAACCCACATGGTAGCTAACAACCATCCATTACTCCAGTTCCAGGGAATCCAATGCCCTCTTCTGACCTCTTCAGGGACTGCATGACATAGGTGTACTTACATACCTGCAGGCAATACACTCATACACATAAAATAAAAATAATAAAATATTTTTGGGTTTGAGAGATTGCTCAGTAGTTAAAAGCACTGGCTGCACTTGCACAAGACCTGGGTTCAAATCCCAGCACCCACATGGCAGCTAACAACTGTCTGTAACTCCAGTTCCAAGGGATCTGACACCTTCTTCTGTCCTCCATGGGCACTATATGACATGGGTGTACTTACACACATGCAGGCATAACACCCATACACATAAAATTAAAACGAATATTCTTTTTTAAAAAATTACATATTTGTACAACAGGAAGGTTATCAAATTTTAAGGGTGGCTCCAATCCTGAATAGCATTACATGTCTTCTATACTTTTCTATGATGTTTTAATTATTTAAATAATTGTTCTACTTAAAAATTTCTTTTGTGATAACATGCATATACAAGCATGAATGTAAAACAATAAAAAGGAGGTAGAGGCTGAGGTGAGTTAGTGAATCGGAAGGGAGTTCAACGGCAACCTGGACAAGCCTGTCTTAAAAAAAAGAAAAAAACAAAAGTACACACTGCCATTTTAATAATTACATCTAGAATTGTCTTATGTATTAAACAGACTAGGAGGATATTTAGACATTTTAGTGAAAAAAATAACAGTTGAAAAATTAGGTTGCAATAGGCATCTTAGAAAGAAAAAACAATGCTAAATTTCTGTGTGGACTACTCAATGTACTTAGAAAGTATAAAGAAATTACTGAACATGTTATTCAACAATTTTAAGAAAACCACACAGATTAATGTCTTTGGGGAAAAACAACAGCTCTTAACAAAATATAGCATCAGATCTGGGAACAGCAGCATTGAAAAACTTGTTAGAAACACACACACACAGACACACACATTCAAATTATAAGGTGTGAAACTGACATGTTTCATGCAAAACCTAGAACACAAACAAAAGAATATACTAGGTTAATTATAAAGAAATTCTGAAACACACTTAAGACCAGTGTAAAGAATGTAAAAAGAATTAAGTAAAATCTGAGGGCCTCTTTATGATCATGTTCTAATTAAGAATACACTTTGTAGCCTGCTACACAAGACGGAACTCATACCTGGCACTGTTAACAGGGCTGGGTAAGTTTCAGGCCCTAGGGGAGAGCTAGTGTTATTATTCTACTAAACGAACATAGCATTAAACAGCCCTCTAAGTACTTATCTTTTTACCTATAGATTACTGCACCTCTTAACCTTCGTCTGAGAAGCTTCTTTTGTCAGTAGAGAGCAATTAACAAAGACCTACAGAGTGGTCAATGTGCAGAAAATGAGACTTCAGAATGCTCAGATGTAAATGGAATATCTGTATCACACCATCTCCTCTCAAGGCTCAAAGATCATCAAGGAAGAAGGCAAAAAGACTGCAAGGGCCAGAGGTGGTGGATGACTACAGTTAAAGTTTTTCTAATATGACAAGGGCAGTTGCATGCATGAACTCATGGCCACTGTGATGGTATGCACAAGACCTTTGTAAGATCAAGTCTGACAGAATTCCAGCATAGGGGAGGGAGTCACAGTTTCACTCCTAGCTGAGGAAGTACTGACAGTAATGGCTGCTAAGAGAGAGGGAGAGTCAATTTTCTTTAGGGATGTAGCCCCTGAGAGGCTATCCATGCTCCAGTAGACGGCCCTATACACTATGCCAATAATGGCAGCATTAAGTGGACTCAGTGGGTTTTAAAAAAGCACACTAGAGGAGCTGGAGAGCTGGCTCAGAGGTTAAGAGCACTCACTGCTTTTGCAGAGGACCTGGGTTCAGTTCCCTGGTGGCTAACAACTGTCTGTAACTCCAATTCCAGGGGATCCGATGCCTTCTTCCAGCCTCTGAGTACTATACAACACATGTGTACTTACATACACCTAGGCAACACACTCATAAACATAAAATAAAAATAATGTATTTTTTAAAAGTGCATATGAAATGGGGAGGGAATAGTGGTGGGAGAAGGTGGGGCAGAATTGGATGGGAGGTAGATTTGAAATGGGAGGTAGATTTGATCAAAACACATTATATGCATGTATGAAATTCTCAATAAAAAATTTAAAAGAATAAGCTTTATAGAAAATGCAGTTATTGGTAGTATTAACAATAATTATTATCATAATCTATCTTATTCACCAGATACAGTTCCAAAAAGACTACCACTTAAAAAAAAAAACTCGCATGTGTATACACACCTGTGTATTTTAACTATCAAATCATGAATACTTTACTACAAGGCTATTAAACTTTAAGAAGGTATCAATTCATAAAATTTAATCTCCTTTGTACTACACCTAGTACTATAGAAAATGACAGTTTGTACATTCTTGATTTTGTTGTTGTTGTTAAAGACCATGTTAAACCAAAAAGTAATCAGGTCAATATGAGTTACACTAAAGCTTTTTATTGGGTAAGGCTCTTTCCACAGATTATCTCACTCAATGCACATAACGTGCTTAAATAGATTACTAAAAAGGTGACAGCTGAGGAATGCTTTCACTTCTTTCCATGGTTTTCAGTGAATGTCATTTCAGAAATGCCTATATGACACATGACAACGTGGAATGTCTCCACCCACGAAAGAATATTTGAGTCAAGCAGACAGTCAGGGCAGTAACACAGAACTGAAGTCTGCCTTTTTATGGCCAGCCAGCACAACAATGAAAAGATAAGCACCCAAAATACTTGTGAGGTCAGAAAATACTAGCATATGAGGATCCATAATAAATGCATCCAGAAAAGACACTATAATTAGAATTACTACAATGTATGTACTGCTTCTATTGCTATGCTGCCAGGGAATCCTTTTCTGAATATCAAAGATGAGTTTAAAGAAAATCATTTTTAAAGTAAATTACATAAACTCAGCAAAATTCTACTTGTAGTAGTAGTAATCAGTAATCTACTGCATTTCAAAATAAATCTAGCCAGGTGTGGTGGCACATGCCTTTAATTAATCCTAGCACTCTGAAAACAGGGACAGGCAGATCTCTGTGAGACTGAGGCCAACCAGGTCTACATAACTGGTTCCAGGCCAGCTGGGGCTACTGGAAGACCCTGTCTCAAACAAACAAACAAACAAAACGTAAATCTAGAATACATATAAGTATTTGACTGTAATAATAGTTACATAAAGCTGTTGGTATATATGCTTTATTTTTTGGATTTTAATGATGTGAATGCTATTATATTTGCCCACACAACTTATCAGTTTTTTTCTATGAACTCTGCTATTTAAAAAATTACACTATGTTTAGTTTCTTTTTATAAATCAAGACATTTATTGTGCAAGTACTGAAGTAAAACATATAACAAATAAAAATTAAGAAAAAATACTTTCAATGGTTAGGAATTTTCTATTTTGGTAGTATATAAATGCAGTCTATAAGTGATAGTTTAAAAAAGGGAGAGAATCGTGGTATACGCCAGTGGTCAAGAAAGCTTACACTTTGTGTTTTGACTCACGCCTTAGTACAAACAAGCTGGAACAGTAACATGTACACAGACTATGGAAGTATAGAAATATAAAACCAGTGGCTCCCAAAGGCTTTTACCAATCTCTTTAATCTCTTCAGTTCCTTTCTGTTCCCTGTTCTATATGTGACCAGGGGTTGTATTCTACTCATCTAGACTGCCACCATCTGTACCCTACTGTACTCTACCATACCCTATCAAAAGCAGAACACAGGCAACAGTTATAGTATGTGTCCACTCTTAGCTACACTCTACTTTCAGGAAAGTTCAAAGAACACCTGTTGTGAATCTATCAGTAATTTTAGAGATTGATATATGAGTCACAACTGTCTTTTCCTTGAATACAACTTCCTTTTGTTGTTAAAATATCCTTTTACTTGATTAAATTATGCTTTCAGGTGTTCAAGCTACTTGTTTTTAATGTTTTCATGAGGCAAAATAAAAACTTTGTGCTTTTAGTAACTGAACTTAGTTTACTGGTTCATCAAACACAAATCTAGGGAATCAATAACAGGGAATAAATAAATCATATTTCCTATTTTTTTAAATTTTATGTGTTTAAGTGTACTGTCTGCATGTATGTCAGAAGAGGGTGTCAGATCCCCTTGAACTGGGGTTATGGACGGTTGTTAGCGGCCCTGTGGGTACTGGGAATAGAACCCAGGTCCTCTGCAAGAAAAGTCAATGCTCTTAACCACTGAGCCAACTCTCCATCCCCATATTTCCTATTTTTTACCAATATGAAAAAAATTCTTACTTTTTTGTTTTTTCAAAAACTTGAACTATGCCAGGCGTAGTAGCACACAAGTTTAATGCCAGCACTCAAAAGGAGGCAGAAGACAAGATGCTTGTGGCAAGTCTAGTCTACAAAGTGAATCCCTGTCTCAAACAAACAAAACAAAAACAAAGCAAACAAGGAAACTAAACCTCAACTATAACTTGGCTGTACTTTAGGGCAATTTAAGGAACAAGAACAGTTAAAATGTATACTTTTGTATAAAAATTACTATAAATGAGTATATAACAAAAGTGACAGAAATTGACTATAAGAAAAATGAAAGTGAAAAGTACAGTCTATATCCTGAAAAAAAAAAAAGGAGCACTTTTATTGTTGTAATTTCCTCTAAATTCTGCCCCTAAAACACATGCTCAAATATTCTTCATTTTATGGTTAATCAAAACAACCTTGATAGTTCTTAAAACTTAGGACAATTTTAGGCTGGGCATGGTGGTATACGCCTTTAATCCCAGCACTCTGGAGGCAGAGGTAGGTGATCTCTGAGTTCAAAGCCAGCCTGGTCTACATAGTGAGTTTCAGGTCAGCTGGGGCTACAGGGAGACCCTGTCTCAAAAAGACTAACAAATAAACAAACAAAAACCAAAAAATCTTAGGACAATTTTGAACTCCAAGGTTAAATATATTACTACTACATTTTTAATGACCATCAAAAGTGTTAGCTAGTTAAAACAAAAGCAGATGAAGGGGGAAAAAATGTACCACCTGTACATGTTTTTCATTTGAATCTAGCTGACTTACAGGGAAAGCTCGTAAACACTAACCAGCAATATAATCACTGAAAGATTTAAGAATCTTTCTTCTTCAGATCTAAAAGAAAACACCTAGAATCAAGGCTGGGCTATGGGCTCAGACCTGCTCAAAATTCCAGTTCTGCCATTCATTCATTATGTTGACAACCTTGAGCAAGAGAAAGGGAAGCTGTGAGAATTAAAAGTGATAATGTTTATAAAGCATTGCTCCTCAATAAAACACTGATAAACCATGGCTACTACCCATTCAGCCCCTCTTAGGATAAACTTAAAGGAGCTGTTAGGTCTTCAGCCCTTCAAAGAATGTGTCAAAATATTAATATTCTACCTGTTCAACCTGATTGTAGAAACCAAACACTTTCAAAACAAAAGTGAGGTAAAAGATGGCCATTTTTTTTAACATATAGTTAATGAAAAGAGCAACTTTAGAAAGTGTCAGGAAATAACATTTTAATAAAGCAGTGTTCTACCTTCACCCTAATAAAGGTTTCTAAACAGCTATTTCTTTAAAATTATCCAGATTTTAAAGTATAAGTCTTTGTCTTACTGAATAGTATATGGAGAACAACACAGTACCCAAAAGATGATGAAAAAGTTTCCTAATGCTTCCACCTGGCTATGCTAGAAAACGCTCAGTCACAGCCTGCAATTGCACTGTAGCTGAAGCCCATGAAAGAATAGTCTTGGTTCTGACACTTCAAAGTCAGACCACAAAACTGTTGCCAGGAAGCACAAAAGCAGCAACTGCAGAGAAAGCATTCTAGCAGCAGCAGTGTGGGCACTGGGCTCTACCAGCACACCCCATATACGGCTAGAGTTGTCCATTTACTTGGGGGTAAGTAAGGGGCCAGTTTCAGGTTAGAAATTTGTTTAGGTGAGTTTTAAAACATGGATTGAAGGGCAGGCATGGAGGCGCACGCCTTTAATCCCAGCACTTGGAGGCAGAGGTAGGCGGATCTCTGTGTTCAAGGCCAGCCTGGTCTACATAGGGAGTTCCAGGACAGCTGGGGCTAAGGGAGAACCCTGCCTCAAAAAAAAAAAAAAAAAAAAGCTCACATAAAAGCATGATACTGAAAACTCTGAATCTGGTGCATGTCTGTAATCTCAGCACTTAGGAGGCTGAGGCAGGAGGATTCCAAGTTCAAAGTTAAACAAAACCCAGGTTGGAGAGATGTCAATAAACAATTTTATGAGCTGCCAACTTAAAGTATAATGGTTTTTAAAGAAAATTATGTAGAAAAATAATTTCACTGTGCATTCTTTTAAACATAAATTTTAATACTTTTTATAACTGATCCAACAGGTCTTTTCCAAGCCTTAACATTTCATGACCCCGCCCCAAAAGAGGTAAAGGTTACAAGCTATGAATTTGGCTTGTAACAGACTTATCCCATATAGGAACTGAAATAGTCTGTAACAAGCAATTTAGCAATTCAAAGCCAACTACTTCCACTCTCTTCAACACTTTGCATCGAAAGGAAAAAACTACACTGCAACATTCCTATATTTTACAAAGATGACTCCCTTATAAGTTGATATATTTTAAGAGTAAAATGACTTAATATTAAGCTTATGTACATATCTATATAATTCACTTATAGGAAAAACTCCCAAATACTAACCACCAATACAATCACTGAAGATTTAAGGATGTTTTCGTCTTCATATCTAAAAGAAGGCAATTAGAATAAAGCTTGGGCTCTAGACTCAGACCTCGTTTAGGTTTCAGTCCTGCCCTTATTATAAAATTATAATAGGATCTAGTTTAACTTTGGATTCCACTATAGACCTAGCTCAGGTCTTCTGAGGTAGTTAATTAATGGTTCAGTTGGGTATATTTCTGTATCTCTAAACCAAAACTGCTTTAGGAACTTTTTAATATAAGGGGGGGGGTTTGTTATTCAGAAATAGTATTTTAAATCTCAATTTATAAATTTACCAAAAATCCATTTCAAAGTTTTTCATTTACCTCATAAAAATACAAATTCTACTATGTATAAGAACAATATTCAAAATATCTGGACATGAAGGTTTTAAATATGTATCTCACAATATACACATAACCATAAAAACTTACCTATAAAAAATATATAAAGCACACAACTCATTAAACCTTTTTAGTGAGTTAGGCTCTGGAAATATGAAAATGTGGAAGAATGAGTCCTGATTCTTCTAAGTTTGGAAAAACAAACAGTACAATTCAATAAAAGTATTTTAATAACAAAGATGGGCAGAGCTGAAGTTTAGTGAGTAATCCAGAGAGGCTTGGTCTTCAAACCTACAGTTACATAAGTTCAAAGCAAAGCAAAGATTCCTTCTGGTTGGCAGTTAGACCGAACCTTGAAGAATGACTAGGATTTGGGCTGGTAAATAAGGAAAGAAACTCTAGTGATGGAAAAGACATGACTAAATAAAGGGAAATAAAAAAGTAAAGCTCTGGAACTAGAAAAATGGTTCAGTGGTTAACAGCACTGGCTGTTCTTGCAGAGGATTTGGTTCCCAATACCCACATGGCGACTAACAACTGTACAGTTCCAGGGCATCGGATGCCCTCTTCTGACCTCCGCAGGCACTGCACAACATAGGTGCACTTATATACATGCAAGCAATACACTCATACACATAAAATAAAAATAATAAATATATTTTTTAAAGTAAAGATCTAGTTCCAATAGAAATAAACTCATCAGTTCCACAGAACTGAAGATGGATCAAGCACAAGTTAAATGAGAAGCATTTTAAATCTACATTTAAGAGAATAGGCACAATATGGAACTATCGGATCATGTGAAACCAGTATGTATCCTGGAATGAACCAGGGAAGAGCAAAAAGATGGGAGAACAAGCTGTTAATGCACTCTCAGGATAAAATTATATGGTATGAAACATGTTGATAAATAAGAGTGGCAAGAAAAAGAATAGAAAAGTAATTGTGAAGAAAAGACAGACTAACTGGACATATGACAGAATGAGCAAACAATATGATTTTTAACTTGATGTAGAGACTGATGACATCATTAACAGACACAAAGATGTCAATGAAGAGAGCAAGCTTAGTAAGATATTTTAGCCCCAAATTCATGACAATGATTTAAAACTATAAATGAATATTCAGATTGCATAAAAAGATCCTAGTCCATCAAGTCATGAAAAAATTAAACTTGTAAATGATGAAATAGATAAAATTAAATTACAATTACAAAAAAAAACGGGACAATAAGAATCCCTTGAAGAAATGTTTAGTGAAAATATCGTAGTTGCCATTCTGTGCAAAAGAAGAAGTAGAACTGAACTTATTGCCTGACTACTTTGCCTGACTACTTAGACATTTTTAATTATAAAATAGCAACATATTTAATAATATTTCATTTTAAACCAGTAAGTTGTAAAAGGTAAGAATGAGGGACTGGAGTTCTGCAGAAGCATAGAAACTAGGTACTGACTTAGAAGCCAATGGCAGTGAGGAAAAAGCTGAGATTTAAGGTTAAAAATCAAGGGGCTGGAGAGATGGCTCAGCAGTTAAGAACACTGACTGCTCTTGCAGAGGACCCGGGTTTGATTCCCAGCACCCACATGACAGCTACAAACCGTCCTTAATGCCAGTTCCAGGGGAATCCAAAACCCTCTTCCGACCTCCATGGCATTGCATGACATGGGTGCCCTCACATATATGCAGGCAATACACTCACATAAAATGAAAATAATAAACAAAATATTGAATAAGTTTAAAAATCAAAATGCCAATCTCAAAATTGTTGGTCCTGTATTTTATGCACACCAGTAAGGACTATCAAAAGGCATTCTATACATTACCATATGAATCTTTAGAAGTCATGTAAAAATACAGATATAATCACATAGTGCAAAACTGATGAAACTGAAAATGTACTCTAGACCTCAGTTTTGGAAAAATCAGAAAGTTGTATATTCTTGAAAGAAGGAAAGTATTCTAGAGACGGAGTATTTTGATAAAGGCTTCCTTCATATGTGGATGACATTTCTATACAAGAGATAAATAGCTCTAGCTGAGTATCTTTATAACACCCAATGAGAGCTCATTCAAACAATTAATGAACTTTCCAATACAAGCTATTTATATTAAAATGTAAGGAAGATAGATTAATAAATATGTCTGTGGGTTGTAAAGTTCCCCAAATTTTTCTCCTGATAATAAAATTTGGGGTACTTAACCAAAAAGAAAAGATGAATTAATATATAAACAGACTGATGAATAATTAGTCTGGCAAAAAAATTATTTTAGTTATTTTATGATCTTTTGAGATGAGAAGTTAAAAAATATTCAAAGGTTACTCATCAAATCAGTAGGTCATTTAGTATTAGCTATTTAAGACAAACAGCATTCAGAAGATTTAAAAGCTCAAAATCTTGTCATTACTCAAAAAAAAAAAGGGGGCGGGAGGTGGTATTTATCACATTTCACTATCTGGTGTCCTGAATTTGCCCAAAGTGCACTACTTGTACTCAGTTACAATGGGCAAGAAGTACAAGATAAGTAAGAACAGCAGAGAAGACATAATAAAAGTTTAAATACTTGATCTTTTAAGAACTTTGGCTTCTCAGATTCAAGGAATGAGAAGATAAATTAGAAAAAGACTTTAAGCAAACAGCATAAACTTAGAAACTTCTTATTAAGCACTTGTCAACTCAAACAAAATACTCAACAAAGACTATGTCTACATTCACCAAATCAAGCACCGAATTCGGTTAAACAAGAAGGTATTAGTAAGTCTGATAACTCTTCCAACGTGGAAACAGAAAAACAAGTCTTTAATAAGTCAATTCCCTGTATTTTCTTCTACTACCCAAACCAGTACTGTATTAATATTAAAAAGTATTTGAAATGTTTCTCTTCCTCCAAGCCAATACAATTCTCCACACAGAAGTAATGTTAAGTTTGTATTTGGCAATTTTTAAAAAACATCCTGATAGGAACCATTATCCAATTATTCTGACATACAATGATTGCTTCACAATCAATTTCATACTGAAACATGTCAAGTGTATTTGAAAGGAATTTGAAGATTTTTCATTTTATATAATTACAACATCATTTTTAATGCCAAAGTTGCTTTCATTCTCAAAGTCATGTATTTAGAATCTAGAGTTATACTATGCTTTAAAGTTCAGGCAAATAACATTTGCTGTACATTAGAGAACTATGCTGTATTTTCACTGGGTACCATTCTAAATTCCTGATCTGTCCTGCAATTTGTCAGTCATTTCGATCCTTCCAGACAACTTTGTAAACAGAGGCAACAAGCCAAGTTTGATATGAGAATTTGATTAAATAAAACTTAAAATGCTCACCAGTCATTAAAACAGGAAGGAAAATACCCCCATATCCCTGTTTTTCAAAGGCTTTTAAGTTAATTATGAAATATGAAGTTGAAAAGATACAAAGTATGAAGCCTTAAGTTTCAACCTCCCAAACAAGTTTTTTAAGTACAGTTATTATTCAAAATAAAGGTCTGATCTTCCACACTATCAAGCCAAGTTTGAGACAGCCAGAAAAGTCTTTTTCATTCTAAGTTTTCTAGTAATTCAAGTTGCTTAGTAAGAAAATATTAAGTCTACGTCATGGCACCTATTACCATCACTTAAAAATTACTTTTCATCCAGAACTCTACGGGTTGTGTTGCTTTTAGCCTGTTAAAGGCAAAGCAACATTATCTCCGGATTGCCAATAGTTTCTCCTTATTTGGCTAACATTGAGAGATCCCAATCGGACTACTATAAAACTTTAACATGCACAAAGCATCCATTTTGAGAAAAGGTTGTGACTAGCTTTCCTTTTTTTCCCCCATCCCAAAAGGAAAAATCTGAGCTGGGGAACCGTCTTTGAGGAGCGCATAGTGTTTATTCTTTCCTTTCTAACCCCAGTGCACACCCCAGGACCTAGGTAGGGCTCAGGGATCCCTGACACTGCGGCAAACTCCCAACTACAGGACTCCATAGATCCCAGTTCAGAGGTGGGCTCAAGTCCATTGGGAAGACTCCTTTACCCTAAACACTACCATCCCCTCTCTAAGCCAGCGCAGATCAGCTAATTACAGCCAGTTTTCCCCTCCCCAGTGACCAAGAGTAATAAAAGAGAAAACAGGAAATCGTTCGCTCAGGGCACTCGGCTTAGGGCTCTTGATTACTATTATTATCATCATTTGTAATCAAGTCCTAAAAAGTACACCAAACCCAATGCCCACCTAAAGGCCAAAAAGGTCCATTTGCCCGAGCTTTCCTACAGCTCCCGAGTGCTTTGCAACACCCCCCCGCGCCACACAAACACACCAATGTATCACTGACACCGGGCCGGGCACGACCCATTACATCCGTTTCTCTCGACCCCGAATACCAGACCCGGGTCTACAAATGGCCCCGGGGGTCCCAAGACGACCACAGTCTTCTGCCCTGCACCCCGGAAATCAGCCGGCTCCCAACTGCAGCAGCAGCGGGTCTGGGGGGCCTGGAGTCCCGCTCCCGGCCAGGCAGCTCGGAGCCGCCCCCTCACCCGCAGCAGGGAGTCTCCCGCCATCCCCGGCCTGAAGACCGGAGCCCGGCGAGGCCCCGGCGCGAGCACGACGCGGGCCCGGCTCCGGAGTCCCGGCGGTCGGCGCACAGACCTGGTGCAGGGCGGTGAGTCCGTCCACATTGGCGTAATTGATGTCGGCGCCGCGGTGCAGCAGCTTGAGGACCTCGTCGGTGTCGCCGCTCGAGCAGGCGGCCAGGAATACGGCGCCATCGTCGAACTTCACCTTGGTCTTCTGGCGCTTCACCACTGGAGGCTCGAGGTCCGTCTCCGAGCCGATCCAGCGCTTCAGCTGCTCGTTCCGCTTCTGCTTCGCGTCCGCCATCTTCATCCCCTCTCCTGCCGCCGGCTCTTCTTATCGCGAGCGGAGGAAAGGGGCGGCGGCGACGGAGGCGAGGAGACGCGGGGGGTGTGCGGCCGTGTGTGCGAGCGCGGGCCCGAGCGGGGCTGCGAGCCGGGGAGGAGACGCTCGAGACTTCCAGTATCCCACAGAGCACTGGGGCTGCGCACCCAGCACAGCGGACCTCCCCGCTTCCTACCACAGACACCCTCCCGCCCCCGGCGCGGCAGCCCGTCAGCCACTGCCGGGCTGGACGTAACTTCGCGAGATCGCGGCCGGGGAGGCGCCCAGTGGTCAGTGCGCATGCGCCGCGCGCCTTGGCTCGCCCCAGGAAGAGCGCGGCGGCCGAGAGCGGCGGGGGCGCCACCGGAGGGAAGCGGGTGTGGCCGGAGCGGCCGGGGCGTGGGGGCTGGGTCAGTCTTTGAAGGGAGGAGGCCGCGAAGGAGGGCTGTCCAGCGGGACGTAGGGCTTTGGAGGCCGGTGGTCGTGCGCGAGGCCGTACCCGGCCGACTTGCCCCCAGGCTGGGCCGCTCGGGGCGTCTGCCCGGGGCGGAGGGTGTTCCTATTGGCTGCGGTATTTGAATGGAATGAAGACTGGTCGGGCCTTAGGTGCTTGTGGGGGCTTCTTCCGAGGAGCTCGGGTGAACCGGGACAGTGCAGTCTTAAGAGCATTTTAAAAGTGGGGTCTGAGTTTTCGTCCTGGCCCTTGGGGCGGTGACCGAGGTGATCGCCTACCAACTGGGGTTGACCTGCTGTAATTGCAGTGGCTTCCTGCCAACACCCACTGGAGAAATGTCTTTCCTCTTAGGCTCGCTGGGGATTGTTTTGTTGTTTCTGTCTCTGAAGCCTGCTCTGAGCCTTCTTCCTTCATCGCTTTCAGCCAGTGTGGCACTGCCCCTGAGCTTAGCTCAGCCCTGTTAACTGGTCCTGACCTTTTAAGGGATTTCTGGTTCCAGCTCCATGGCTTTCTACGGAGTAAAGACCCGGCTGCGTCTAAAATTCAAAAGGAATGTGGTTAAAGGCAATTAATTCAACCAGTATTATTGATTAAAAGTAAGTCATGACTTCTAAACACTGAAAATACAGTTTTAAATAAAACACTTATTGAATTCACTTGAAAAAGACCTCAAAGTGATTTTAACTTTTTTTTGCCTTTTTTAAACACTCTAGTTATCCCCCCCCCTTAGATGTATTATAAATCATAAAACCTTACCATTAAATGCAAGTTTAGGGGATCTTAGAGACTGAGCGCCCCCCACCCCCCAAAATTGCAGTTTTACTTAGAAGTACGGTTAGGATTCATTCTACTAATATGCACCTGTTCTGTATCAGGTCTCTCTCTTGAGCGCCCCCC
>NW_008330777.1:3832627-3834992 GCF_000622305.1 Nannospalax galili
CTTTTCTTACTCTCAGCAGGATACCTTTCCAATAGACCACATTAATTAAATAAATCTACTTTAGAAAATCACCTGCCTATAGGACTGAATATTCTGGACTTCAGTTTAAGTATAGTAACAGAATCCAGGATAGGATAAAAATAATATTATTTGAAAATATTGTAGAAATACAAAATGAGTGTTCCATGCATAAAATGCACTGTTTTGTTTGTGTAAAATAGTGTCAGACCTTTGCATGATAATAGTGTTGAATAGCGACCTCCTTTAACATTAAAATGTAAAATTTCTATCCACAAAATACAGCTCGGGGTAAAAGAAGGGAATTGAGGAGAGCCTTGTCAACTCTGCTGTCTGCCTAAGAAAAACTGACAGCTTTTTCCTTGTTTTCCAAGAATGTTACGTCTGTTTGTTAGCTCTTGAAAGTACTCAGCTACAGATCAGTATCTCAGATTTTCATTTGGGCAACAGGAAGTATGTCGTTTCTGATTCAAACACTTACTTCTGGATAGAAAACTAATAAGCAAAGTTGGGCTGGAGAGATGGATCAGGGGTTAAGAACATTGGCTGCTTGCTCTTCCAGAGGACCTGGGTTCAGTTTCCAGCACCCACATGGGGGCTAACAACTGTCAGTAACTCCAGTTCCAGGGGCTCTGAGACCCTCTTCTGGCCTCTTCATTGCACTCTCGTGGTGCACATATATGCAGGCAAAACTCATTCACATTAAATAAAAATAAGTAAATTAAAAATGCAAAGAAAGTGATAGTTTATTAATAAGTCCAATTCCCCAGATCTACCAATTAAAAAACAAAACCCCAAACCCTAGACTGTTAACTTGTCCAAACTTCACTGATTTCCATAGCTTTTAAGGTCAGGCAGCTCTTCCAATGGCTACCTGCTGTCTTTGGGGAGGAAAAAAAAAACCCCAAAACATTGTGTGTGTGTGTGTGTGTGTGTGTGTGTGTGTGTGTGTGTGTAATTAGTGAAGGCCTATCATTAATTTGAACAGAACTTTGTATTAGAACACACATAAAGCAATCACTTCATATTACCTTAATAACAGTGATTGGTCTAAGAAATTGAAGAAATACAAATATTCTCTTTTTTTAATGGTCTAAACTGAAATTGGGATATGAGGATGCATTTCAGTTTATTTAAGACCAATGAAATCTTAGAATAGAACTGCATAATGAGAACTTGGTGTGTAGCAGAGTGACAGAGTACTTGACTTGCATGTACAAAGCCCTGGGTTCAGGCCTCAGCACTAAAAGAAAAAAATATTAAGGTAATTAGTTCACTACTTTCTCCTGCAGCAAGTCATTAATCCTGATGGGGTCATTATATGCACAGGACTTTTAAAATAGACTCTGTACACATCTTTTTAGAGTTTAATTTTGCTATACATAGCCCCTAGTTAGTAACTAATTATGATCAATTTAAACAATTTTAATAAAATCATATTTATCTTATATTTCCATACAACCTTGAAGTTTTCCCCATGTAGCCTCTGTCTCTGTCTCTTTGTTTTTCTTGTTTTGTCTTCTAAGAGCTAACTCCACCATGATACTACACTGGCTTATTACTAGTAAAACAACAAAAGGATGTATTACATAGGCACAAAATTGGTTCATGTCTTTAATCCCAGCACTCAGAAGGCAGAGGCAGGTGGATCTCTGTGAGACTGAGGCCAGCCTGGTCTACATTAGCAAGTTCTAGGCCACCTGGGGCTACAGGAAGACCCTGTCTCAAAAAGAGCCCCCCCCCAAAAAAAATTGGCGAGTCTTTGCAGGTATATATCACTCCACTGCTTACACTGCCAACCAGTATAATGTAGACTCCTATTGTCAAATGAAACCTAGAAACTACCTAAATCTGAAGATATATGTGATCATGATACAGTATGTGAACACAGGACAAGAAAAGCAAAAGTAAAACACATTTGGATTTTAGAGTGAACATAAGGTAAAAAATAAAAATCTCAGAGTTAATCTTAGATAATAAAATAATTGCCATTTAATAATTTTTTTTACATGTAAATAGAATTAATTCGATCTTGGGATCTAAGTTTGTCTGCTTACTCCTTTGTCAACCTTCTCATTCTTTATATAATGATAGTAAAGATACATATCACTAACACAAGGTAGTGCACTCAAATTTTCTGTGTGCCAACTTTGTGTTTAGTGAAATTTTTCCATTATAATTATATACTTAGAAATGCATTTTGGCTGGGCATGGTGGCCAAATCCCAGCACTTGGGAGGCAGAGGCAGGTGGATCTCTGTGAGTTCAAGGCGAGCCTGGTCTACATAGTGAGTTCTAGGACAGCTGGGGCTACAGGGAGACCTTGTCTCAAAAAGACAAAAAGACAA
>NW_008330777.1:3835012-3872028 GCF_000622305.1 Nannospalax galili
AAAAAATAGAAGAAATGCATTTTGGTACAAAAATATACATAGCTATTGATAAGAATTTTCAACTCATGTATTTACTCTCATTATCTCTAATTTAGACCTGAGATTCTAATTTACATTTGTGTACTTGAGAATAGAGTCATAACAAAGCACTTTGTTCTTATCTTCTAAACTTTGAACCTGACCTATGCTTTTTCCCACTGTATAATTATTTCTTTCCAGTATTTAATAACCTAAATAAAAGTTTACAATCAGCTAGCATTGTAAATATTTAGTCCCAACCAGGGAGTTCAGCAGAGTTGGCAGTGAACCACCTGAACTTGCTTTGGAATGCATTATAAACTCATCCCTAGTTCCAGATCACAGCATAGAAAATCTCTTGCTGTGCCTCTGTACAAGGTCAGTTTCATGCCTCAGCCCAATGGTTCCTTGTACTATTAGCTTTTAACGCTTCAGGGGGGATTTTCTGCTCTACTTAGTTTCATCCCAAGGACCTCGCCCTAGCACAGCACGAGTAGTGACTGATAGTTCCGTGAAGCTACCCCAATCCTGGAAGCCAGACAAGTGTCTGTCAGTAATCCAAAATAAAGTCTTAGGGCTAACAAGATGATTACACACCTCTGTTCTGTACAGCTCCCAGCCTGTTTCATGGCCAGTGCCAGAACACCTCGTAGTCATTCATATATATAATTGGGTGTTTCACAGACTTTACCACATCTTTTGTCAGATTCAAGAACCAGAAATACTATTATTGTTTTCTTTAACCTTTTTAGAACTTAAAGAATTATTTTAAAGGAAATGTTGCTTTGGTAAGTAGAAAACATTTCCTATAGTCATAAAATATCAAAAAAAAAACCCAGTGCAATGAAAATAAAACTATTATTCTAATGAGGTTGCCTATGTACAATCTGAACTCAACATCCAAAACTGATTCTGAATTTATAGAAAAAGGAAGAGTAGTAAGCATTGGAAATGTTAGTATGAAGCTAAGATTTTTCTAGTTAGTGTAATTAGAAATATTAAAGAATATTGAAAAGAGAATAACTTTTTATTGCGAGTTCACTGTTATTTAATGGTGCGTCTAGCTAAAAATCACTTCCATTACCTCACATCTAGGTGCCCTCCACCTTGAAAAACTAACTGATTTCAACTACCATACATAATGTTGATTAGTGAAGGTTACAGGAAGGGCATCCTAACATGCCTCCCTATCTCAGAGTGCTGTGACAGCCATCAGAAGGAAAATTTATATGAAAGTACTTATGTGATCTAGCAGAAAAGCTAAAAGGAACTTCAGAACTAAGAATCATGCTTCATAGCTCTGAAATTACAAATGAAGTTTGCCCAAACATCTAGAAAGTGAGTGCTCTGTCTTTGAGATACCAGTATTTAGTTGAAGAATCCAGTTTGTTCTTCTAATTTAATCCTAGGAAAAGCTTCTAAATTCTCCATAGACCAGAGTTTAAAGCAGGATAAAATAGTACTGACAACAAAAATATGCAGTGATAACAGACTTAGTATCCAATTATAATGACTTTAACCTCAATTTTGGTAGGTGGGCATAATAAGCAGCTCTTGTCATCTCAAAGATTAAATGGTTAGTGTGTATGGGAAAGAGAAGTTTGAGATTTTTCTTAATTTTCTTGTATTTGTCCCCTTTCCTTATTTAAGCAGACAGCAACCCTGCTTCCTTGCCTCAGGGCACTTTTGGGGTATATAAAAAGCAGAAGTGTCTTTCAGAACACTTTCCTTCCTAGCTTGAAATGGCCACCCACAAATTTCTATTTAGTAAGATCTTGGGGCTACTAACCTGGATGGAATTAGCATATGAGATGGCTAGGAACCTGTTGGAATTACATTTGCTATTAGATGACCATTAAAATGACATTTTCTAAATTTAATTTCCTCATTTTACAAAAATGCTGGTTCATTGATCTCATGTAATATTATTTAGGGTAGAGAAGAGAAAAACCAAGCAGAAGAGTTCACCTCAGCTGTCCCTGATTGCAGCCATGGGGGGAAAGGTTTAGTGGAGAATAAAAATTTTTGCATAGATACATTAGAATGATAGAGAAGCCCATGGGTCTCTTCAACAGTGAACATTTGGTCCCTCATACCCAGGACCTCATACCTCCAGATTGTAACAGGATCTCAAAGTAAATGACTGATATCAGCTTCAGGGAGACTGAGATGTAAAACTGTGTCACTCCCAGACATATTTGTGCCACAGATATAATGAGAATATAGCAGGTTGGTGGGTCTAAGGTCAGTCCATAGATTCATCATGATTTGTCAATATTCTAGGTTCCTGATTCGGGAATGAATAAAATGGACAAGGTTCCTGCCATCACCAAGCTTACATTCTAAGAGTCCAAGGGTAGTAGCTACTGCACTACAGAGCCTTCATTAAGGCCACAACTGGCTAAATTTTAGCGAATAAGAGACTACAGAGGGCATGTCCCTGGATAGGACTCTTGTATTAAACCTCACCCACCCAAGGCTCAGAGATCATTGTGGAAGAGTGGGAGGAAAGATTGCAAGAGCCAGGGTTGGTGCATGCACATAAGGAAAGAGACTTTCAGGCCTCTAAGAATGTGCTCATATGAACTTGCAAGGATGGTGACAGCATGCGCAAGACCCATGTTGACTCAATTAACCAAAACTCTAGCATAGTTCTGGGGAAATGGGCAGCAGGTCCCAACCTTAGCTGAGGCACTATTGGCAGCTGTTAACTTCAGGGTGAGGGAGAGTTGATCTTTAAGACCATGACTCTAGATAGGCAGATTAGACGCCAGTGGATGAACTGGAATATAGGGACATCTGGGTGCACAAATTTGACTCAATATGCCTTAATGTATATGACAGAATGAAATCTTTATGGGGCTTGAAGGCATCTAAATTTGATTAAGATCTGTGAAATGCACAAAAACTCAATAAAAATATGCATAAGAAAGAAGATAACATTGTAATGGGGAATGAAGAAAATGAACACATTTTACATTTAGCTGCCTACATGAACACAGTTTTTACTTTATGTTAGCCACAGGGCTGAGAAGCAGCAATTGAGAGCAGATAGGAATGGCCTGGACAGTAAGTCTCCGAGAACATAATGATACATGAACTTGCCACTGGACTCTGGATTGGCTAAGTACAAACATGCTTGTGTACATGAGCAGAGAGGATCATGGAGTAGTTTACATGCATGGAAGCATGAAAAGGAACAATGGAATAGTATCAGAGCACAGAGCAACGAGAAAGTCCCAGGCTTCAAAAGAGAGCCTAATTACTAGAAGTCATCTACACAAATCGGGTTAATGTGTTTATCATTAAAAATTCAGGAATGATTGAGGAATGTTTTTTAATATCACAAAATTATTATTTGGAGTAGCTCAGACAGCCCTGGTTAAAATGTAAAGAAAATTTATTTGTGAAGCTTTTTCCTCCTCTGTAAGCATTCATACTGTGACTCATTCTTGCTATTAGTAAACTTAGTCACTGGCATAAACTGAAAGTAAGGTCTTAGTTTATAAGGCTTAATGTATGATGTATCTCACCTTAAGAGAAAATTTCCAAAGAATGAAAAGTCAGTGCAATGATAAGCCACTGAAACCCTCATATTTATAGACTCCAATGGGTGGTGCTTTTTTGAGTTTGGAAGGCTGGTGTGGATGATAGCTAAAGTTACAGAGGAAAGCTAGCATGTTGGTGGCTGTTTCCTGCTTCTTTTTCCCTCTGCTTTTTTTTTTGTATATTCTGATAGTATCTTGGAATATTAGAAATGTCCTATTGGATTGTCCCCTGCCTGTGCTGGATAGCTGTCAACTTAACACACCTGGGTAGAGGGAGCCTAATTGGGGAATTGCCTTCATTGGACTGGCCTCTGGCCATGTCTGTGGGGTATTTTCTTGACTTTTGAGTGATGTGGGAGGGCCTAGCCCACTGGGCAGTGCCACCCCTGGACAGATTGTTCTGTATTGTATAAGAAAGCAGGTTGAGTATGGGCCAGGGGAACAAGTCAGTAAGCAGCATTCCTCTATGGCCTGTGCCTCAGCTCCTACCTCCAGGTTCCTTCCCTGAGTTCCTACCTTGGTCTCCCTGATGAACTGTGACCTGGGAGATATAAGCCAAATAAACCCTTTCCTCCTCAAGTTGTATTGGTTAGAGTATTTTGTAACAGCAGTGGATAAACAAACTAACATCCCCATTTATGCTATAACCAAGTGCTCTGAGTAGGCTAAATGACTCAGTTTCTTGGAGACTTACAAGGTGTATTTATGTGTACCCTACCATCATAATTTAAGATAATGAATAATTGAAGACTTGAAGCACCCTGTTAAGATGTGGAGTCTTATGATTAGAAATTATTTGGTTCACAACAATTTGGAGACTCTGGATGTAACTTGAACTAGGAAAGATGGTAGCATATGCCTGTAATCCCGGCATTTTGGAGGCTGAGGCAGGAGGATCATGAGTTCAGGGGCAGCCTGAGCTGTATAGGAAGACACTATCTGTCTCAAAACCACAGGAAGAAATTATCATTGTATGCTAAAGGTATAGTTTAGTAGTACAGTACTTTTTTTTTTAAAAAAAGAATATTTTATTATTTTTATTTTGTCTATGAATGTAGTGCCTGAATGTAGGTAGGTGTACTTGTGTTGTGCAGTGCCATGGAAGTCATAAGAGGGTATTGGATCCCCTGAAACTGGAGTTACACATGGTTGTCAGCCACCATATGGGTGCTGGAAATCGAACCAGGGTCTTCTGCAAGAACAGCCCATGCTCTTAACAGCTGAGTTAAGAACAGCTGCTCTTAACAGCTCCAGCCCTCAGACAGCACTTCTTTAGAGTATGTGACAGTATGAGCTCAATTTCTAACATTACAGAAACAGAAACAAAAAATATTACTAAAAGATACAAATTTGATATAAACTAACTTCTAACACCCCCCCCCACAGACAGCATGTTGCAGACATTTGTTTTTTTTTTTTTTTTTTTTTTTTTTTTTTTTTTTTTCAGGGTCTCCCTGTAGCCCCTGCTGTCCTGGAACTCACTATGTAGACCAGGCTGGCCTTGAACTCACAGAGATCCACCTGCCTCTCCCAAGTGCTGGGACTACAGGCGTGCACCACCATGCCCGGCTAACATCTGTTTTTTGTTTCCTCTAAATTTCAGCTTTCTGGTATCCCTTCCATCTTCTATTAATAGCATATATGTTGTCCTGGAGGAATGATGAGAAGAAAAATCCTTCATTGCAGAGTTTGGTGATATCCGTCAAGGTTCTCTAACCAACACATACATGAACTAATCAGGATGCTTTTTTAAAAAATTATTTATTTATTAACCACATACTTAGAAGAAGAATTTCATTACATCAGCATTGACATATTCAATAACAATTTTCTGAGCTAGGCTGCATCTCTTACAAAATTAGCTGTACATTTTTAGGTTTACAGTTGAATTATTACAGTTATACAATTAAAAAAATATATTTTATTTATTATTTTTATTTTATGTGTATGAGTGTATTGCCTGCATGTTTGTGAGTGCACCCATGTCGTGCAATGCTGCGGAGGTCAGAAGAGGGCTTCGGATTCCCCTGAAACTGGAGTTAAGGATGGTTCGTAGCCGCCATGTGGGTGCTGGGAATCAAACCCGGGGCCTCTGCAAGAGCAGTCAGTGTTCTTAACCACTGAGCCATCTCTCCAGTCCCTAATCAGGATTCTTTATTGCAAATAATAGACACTGAGACTTCCTATTTATATTAGTTTTCAGTTGCAATATGAAAAGTGACCACCAATGTAAAGGTTTAAAACTATCTGGATTTTAAACCCATGATTTCCCTGTGTGAGAATTGCCTGATGTATTAACAGGGTTCTCTTCCCAGCATCATAAGAGTCTGAAATCAGGGTGCTGTCCAATAGCATTCTCTCTGAGGCTTGGGCTCCAAGGTAACTGGTTGGTGGTGGTATTCCCTTTCTGGTAGAACTGCAGTCCCATTTTCTTGCTTGCTGGCAGCAGTGCTGTCAGCTTGTAGAAGATCTTTGTGTGGCCTCTTCCGTTACTCAATTAACAACATGATGTTTGTTCTTCCAGGCCAGCAGAAGAATTGCTGTGAAGGACCTTAGTCTCCTTTAAAATATTTTATTTATTTTTATTTTATGTGTATGACTGTTATGCCTGCATGTAGGTAAGTACACCCATGTTGTACAATGCCTATGGAGGACAGAAGAGGCTGTCAGATCCCCTGGAACCGGAGTTATGGACAGTTGTTAGCTGCCATGTGCATGCTGGTATTCGAACCCAGGTCTTCTGCAAGAACAGCCAGTGTTCTTAACCACTGAGCCATCTCTCCAGCACCAAGACCTAGTCTCTTTTATGAGCATTTCCTGATAATTTATTTTAAAATTTATGTAACAAAATTTTTCATTTTTGGTGGTGCTGGAGATGTAACCTAGGGCTTCACACATGCTAGACAGGGACTCTACTACTGAGCTCCATCCTCAGCCCAGTCATTTTAACCATTTTTAAGTGTACAATTCTGTGTCATTAAGAGCACATTTTGAGCCATTATCAGCATGCATTCGCATCTTTTTCATCTAGGAAGATGGAAACTCAACTTGTTAAACAGTAGCTCTCCATTCTCCCTTTCCTCTAGTCCCTAGCAACCACGACTCTTTTGTTTGTTTGTTTGAGGCTAACTATAAATACTTCATAAATAGAATTACATAATATTTGTCCTTTTGTGAATGACTTATTTCTCCTAGCCTGATTGCTTCAAGTTGTATTATCACAGATGTCATAATTTCCTCATGTGTGTGTGTGTGTGTGTGTGTGTGTGTGTACATGTGTACCATGTTTTACTTATCCTTTCACCTATTAATGCTCATTAGGTTGCTTCTCCCTTTAAGCCACTTTTATAAATGTGAGTATAGAAGTATCCGTTTGAGTCTCTACTCTCATGTCTTTGGAGTATATAACCAGGAGTGAGATTTCTGGATCGTATTGCAATTCTAGCTTTAATTTTTGAGGAGCCACCATACTGCTTTCTGTGTTGTCAAAAACATTTTACATTCCCATAAAAAAATCTGATTGTTTTCTCAATGCTAAAGATTAAGCTCAGTGCCTCATGCATGCTTGGCAAATGCTCTACCACTGAGCTATACTCTCTGCCCAAGAAAACTGCTTTTAAATAACTAAAAATCAGCTGGTTTGGGACATTAATTACATCTTTAAAATTCCTTTATGTTGCGAAATTTAATCTTATGGGGCTGAAACCCTTCACATTCATAATTTCACACTCAGGAGGAGAGTATGAAACTATGTATGATATATACACTAGAGATAATAATTTTGGGGACTAACTTTAAATTCTACTCATTAAATTTTTATAGGCAAAAATATTTATGTAAAGGATGACTGATTTCAGAATTAGTGGGAAGGCTGGCTAATGAGCTGCCAAAATAAGTAGGAAAAGAATGTAAGGCAGATAATAATAAACAGACCACCCTGTGTGAAAACTCTGAGAAAGCAGTATTGTTGGTGCCACCCAAGATAGTAATTTTCAAAACAACTGTAACTACCCCCCCCACGCCCCAGCATCTCTGCCTCCTAGCAGTTACACCTTTAGGCAATGCTCTTTCACTTTTTCTATGTGTTTCTCTGTGTGACCAGTCATTTACAACATATAATAATTTGTTACTTCTGAGGTGAAGTAGTAAAAGACATTGTGGCCTTAGTCTTAGTTCTCTATAAATTGGTGAATCACTGAACCTGGGAGAATTTTGATGGCAAGTCTGAAGACACTTAGGCAACCTTTGGTGAGGCTCACATGATGAGGAACTATCAAAGTGAGTGACCCTTCTTAGAAGCATATCATCTACCCCCAATATAGAACAATATTTTTGCTATCAGGTGATGATCATTGAAAAGAATGCCAAGCTTGACAATAATGTATTTCTCTAGGATATTTTGTTCCACTGTGTTTTTTCTATAAGATATATTTCATAACCATTTCACTTTTCACAAGCAAGTGACTAGATCTAGATGTTTGCAAAGACTGTTATAGGAACAAGGATAGTGAGAAAGTTATGTCCTAATAATAAAACTTGATTTAAACAATTTTTAAATCAGCAGCTTTACCCTTAGCTTCATGTAGAACCAAATATGTGACAAAATCCATCTCTTTCTATTTTTCAGCTATTAATATAATTTATATTGTCATTTATTTAGTCATTCTGCAAAATACTTCTAAGAATTTCCATTTAATCAGACACACTCAAATTGTAGAACAGCCTATTAGGATAATTGGCCCAGTATATTAGTAAAACTAATGCTGTGAAAGAGAGAGAAAACTAATAAAATTACAAATGTAAATTTTGATTAGGTTCTGATAGGAAACATTTGAAAACTATATTTTAAGATGATATAAAAGACTTTGTTATTTGTATTTTGTGTTACAAATGTGATTATATAGGAATTTAAGTAGATGTATTTGTGGCTTGCTATGATGTTGACAAAATCCTTTCAAATGTTTCAAGAATATAAAAAATAAATGTAAGCCCAAGTACATAAAGGAAATTTGGGAGGATTTGAATTTCAGAGTAGATAAAAGATCTCTAAATACTTACTCTACTGTAATTTCAACTTTTCTGTTTGAATTGTTTTCCTCCAATGCAGAGGATCAACCACAGAGCTTTGTACATATCAGGCACAGTGCCCTACATTTGAGCTACAGTTCCAGCCCCTGATTTATGTTCATGCACATGTGTGTATTGCTTTTCTGTTGTTCTGATAAAATACAGCAAAAAAGCAAGTTAGGAAATAAAGGGCTTATTTTGGCTTACAGTTTCAGAGGGATACAGTCTATCCACGGGGAAGAAGGCATGATAGTACTCAGGGAAAGCATAGCAGCAGGAGCAGGAAGATCACATTTTCATCTACACAGGAAGACAAGAGGGAACAAAAGCAGTTTGAGGCTATTACACCTCAAAGCCTGCCCCCAGTGACATACTTCCTCCAGCAAGGTTCTGCCTCCTAGAGGCTCCGTACCTCCCCAAACAACCTGAAGTTGATGTTGGGAATCTTTCTTGATTGCTTTCCAGCTTATTCTTTTTGAGGCAAGAGTTCTCAGTCGAACCCATTACTCACCAATACAGATAGTCTCCCTACCTAGCTAGCTCGCTCTAGGTATCCCCTGTCTCTACCTTTTGAAGCTGGAATTATAGGTGGCATGCCACACTCATCTAGCATTTATGAGAGTTCTTAAGATCCAAACTCCAGTCCATTTCTGGTTCTGTTTTTTGTTTGCTTGCTTGGTTGGTTGTTTTTTTTTGTTTTGTTTTGTTTTTTTTTTTTGGTCTTTTTGAGACAGGGTCTCCCTGTAGCCTCAGCTGTCCTGAAACTCGCTATGTAGACCAGACTGGCCTTGAACCCACAGAGATCCTCCTGCCTCTGCCTCCCAAGTGCTGGGATTAAAGGCAAGTGCCATCACGCCCGGCTGGTTCTGTTTTTGAGACAAGTGTTTTAACCTCTGAGTCGTATCCCACCCCACCTGAAATTTTTAATAGGAAAATGTTGAGGGAAGAAAAAGAACCATTTGTGAGGTGAATGCACTGTGTTTTCCAAATAGTGCATGCCATAGCAAAAGAGGCATTTGGAAATGTGGGTATTTTGTAATTGAAGTGATTGTGGAACACTACTGTGATATAGTAGGGAGGCTATAAGAATGCCAAATAATATGCAATGTATAGGAATTCTCCAAACAGGCATGAATTACCCTTCTCAAAATGCCAGTGATTCTTGCTGATACATTTATGACCTCCACTGCTTAATTTTCTGTGTTCTTTAATCTACTCAAATTTCATTTTACAACCGCCATTCCTTAGTGATCATATCAGATGATCACTGATGTTACTTCAAAATCCAAAGAACACTTAGTAGTTAGTTAGCCCATGGTAAAAAAAAAAACAAACAAACAACTCCCTTCTTCAAACTTCAAGTCTTCTCTTCATCTTCTGTGAGGTGAGAAGAAACCACATTTCTTCTAGTTTTCCTCCTCACTCTGAATTTTTTTTACATTCCTCTAATAAGCACTTTCTTTTTCTTTCTACATCTTATTTATAGGATTTCATTTCTAGTGGTCTCTTTCTCATCTATTTAATTTTTCTCAAATCCCCATCTCAAAACCAGATATAATATTTAAAATCTATACTTTTATGATTGAGTGTGGATTTAATACCTCCCTACATAAACTTGTTTCTCCTCTTTGTTTGGGATACTTTCAGGTCTATTAGAGAGTTACATATTCCAGAGGGGAAGGGAGGAGTAGAAAAGGCATGAGTGGCTCCAAGGAGGAGGTGGTACTTTAGCAAGGTAATTTATCTTAGGAGAATTGGCCAAGGTGTTTGGGGGAAGATGTAGTACCTGCCTCAGAAGAGAAAAAAACAAAAACAAACAAAAAACCCCACAAAGATACAAGTAAAACCATTCTCTGAAAATGAAAACAATTCTGAATGGAAACACACATGCTTTTGGGTGGGAAGAACTGGCAAGAGGGATGTTTGGGAAGGTAGGCAGGAAATAGAACTAAGAAACCTTTTTCTCTTACACTAAGGAATTTGGATTTGATTCTATCAGGTTAGAGTTCATAGATTATATGCTGGCTACAGAAGTGTTTTGTTTGGCTCATACTGTGCTTAAAAATATTGAACTAATTATCAAAATTTAAAATCAGAAAATTTAATTGCTTCTTGGCCTTTTGGCTAAGGTATAGTATAAAATCAGAAAATTTCACATAAAAATCAGAACCTTTAGCATCTCCTGTAGAGCTAGGAATTCTGAGCACATTTCCCACATTTGACAGGTGCTGTTGTCACTGCTTTGCAGTAGTTCCTATCTGATCTGCTTTATTTAACTGTCGCTCATGCCACCTGTTCAGCTGCTGTGGGCTTTGGCAATTGCTATTTCTGCTTCAGACAATGGGGAGCCATTTAAGAACTCTTAGCAGGGAAGTAATATCATCAAATATTTGGGTCACAAAGATCATTCTAGAAGAAAAATAGAGGTTAGAGTCTGAGAAATACAAAAGAAAAATAAGATACTCTGAAGAGCTGAATCTGAAAATTCTGTAGCAACAATATACAATGCTTAGGAAGGGGGAGCAAATATATTACATTTCATCACACATCATTTGCTTACCTAAACCACTGGATCAGAGAAGGCAGGATTGAGGTGACAGTCGAAGGCAGCCTAAACTAGGACAGGGACAGTATAGATGGAGAGGAGGGGACTAGGAATCAATAAAGCTTAATGGTTGATTGTGAAGCTAGAAGGGATGATGGATGACAGGGTCTAATTTTTATTTTCAAAACTTCATTTTTTCACACTGCTCATGAACAGATCACTTTTCTGCATTGGTTGAACTGATTTGTTTCTCACAGTTCTCAAGATGGATTTTACATTTGGATTTTCACATTTGCTAATGACTACAAGTCATTACTCCCAAGAAAACACTAAGAAATCTAAGCACAAAGTAAAAAGGAAGATTCAGAAGGGCTTAGTGATTTCTAAGAGCAAAATTTTCTTTAAAAGGGCCCTTGAAAAATTAGTGTGTTGCTAGTTTGGTTAAGAATGCTGGGCTGAGCACTCCACAGTCACTCTCTGCACTTTGACCAGTTGTGAGTTTTTGTGTTAATCATCATCTGATGCACAAAGAAACTTTTCTGATGAGGTGTGAGATTTCCACTAATCTATAGGCAGAGAGATACAAATTTAGAGAGCAGTTTGATAGTATGTCCATTTAATAAAATAGTAGTAGGTTCACCCCTGGGGCCTGTGAGCTCCTGACCAAGGGTTCTTGGCCAGATTTGCAGTACCAGGCTTGTGTGTCCTCCTGTGGGACAGGCCTTAAGTCCAATCAGTAAGCTGTTGGTTATATCACATCTCTCCCCAAAGTTCAAGAACCATCAAGAAAGAAGAGGCAGAAAGATTGTGTCAGTGTGTCCTAAAAGTATAGAAAGCTCTATATATTTCATTAGCACTTAAAAGAAGGTATGAAAAACTACTAACAGGGATTAGGGCTATATTTGCCACATGTGTATAGATATGTAAAATATGAACACATTGAGATTAAGTGACAATGACTTCATTTTTAAATACGTCCAAGTGGGCAAACTGCCAAGATATTTCTGTCTGGGAAAGTAATTTCCAATTTTCTTTTAGCATAGTTTAGAGACAAGCCTTGGAGTATGGGAATGGTAAGGCCATTCCCCTGACCCCCTCTTTAAAATTTATTTTTTAATCTCTTTATGTACACGTGTGCCTGTCTGGACAAGTTTATGCCCATGTGCCTCATGAAAGCCAGAGATGGAGTGGGATCCCAGGGAGCTGAAGTTGCAAGTGGTTATGAGCTGCCTGATATGGATGCTGGGAACTGAATTCAGGTCTTCTGGAAAAGCAGCAAGCTCTCTTAACCCCAGAGCCATCTCTCTGGCCTTTCATTCCTATTTTAGCTTTCATAGATCCATTGCAATGGTCTAATCACTCAGGAAGAGGAATCTTAATATGTCATCAGATTAATTCTGGTAGGAAGATTTGAAAATCTTTGCCTATGATATTGTTTTTGTACTTTTATAGCCACCTTGGGTTTTTGTTGCTGTTGTTTGGTTTTGGTTTTTCTGTGGCGCTCTCTGATTTGCTTCATCTCTAAACCTCTATCATTGTTCAACAACGTTTACCTTATTTCTAGAACTGACTGTTGATATAGTGTAGTGAAGTGAAGAATAAACAATTATTTTGAAATGATGAAACTATTTCACATCTTGATCATGGTGATAATTATATAGTGATATATATTTTTGAAGCTTATAGAACTGAGACAGAAAATATACTGATGAAATGAAATATACTGATTAAGGTATACCTCATTTAAAAAGGGACAAAGACCATTTAACTTCTAAGAAATTATAGCCAAGAAATGTCACATTAATAATCTGATGATAATTTCCCCATTAATATATTAACATAGACTACAATGATAATAAAATTTTTTCTCTATTGTTTTAGGCTGGTAAGTATTAAAGAAGGATCTTTGTTATGTAACAGTAAACCAATATATTTTTTTGGTTTTTTATTTATTATTTTTATTTTATGTGTATGCGTGTATTGCCTGCATGTAGGTAAGTGTACCGTGTCGTGCAATGCCTGCGGAGGTCAGAAGCAGCTGTTGGATCCCCTGGAAGTGGAGTTATGGACAGTTGTTAGCTGCCATATGGGTGCTGGGATTCAAACCCAGTCTTCTGCAAAAACAACCAGTGTTCTTAACCACTGAGCCATCTCCCCAGCCCAACCAATATGTTTTACAATGAATACACCAATATTTATTGTTTTTCTGAAATACATTCAAATTCAAATATTGTAGATCATACTACATTGACATAGAATATCATCTGGTGGGATTTTAAGCTCAGTAATAATGTTTTGCTTATTCTCTTCTTCAAAATCTTTACATAATAGAGTTCAGGTCTTAAATATTTCTACTTCAAAAGCTATTTTCAAAAATTTTCATTAAAGTGCCATAGTCAGTTCTGACTGTCAACTTGACTGGATCAAGGAATGTGGAGGAGATTAATAAAACACACCTCTAGGAGTGTTTGGGAAGCATTTCAGAGATCAGATGAGGAGGGTTCTGACCTATTAAAGGACTTAGTCACTGATGAATTTGAAATCTGATTATTGGAAAGTGGTAGGACTTCTTGCCTACTTGGAGGTAGTGGGTCCTGGGGACATGTTCTTGGGATTATATCATTCCCTGTTTATTTCTTATTGCTGTTCTCTGCTTCCTGTCTATAATGAGATGAAGTTTTCTAGCACTTCCTCCCACTACCATGATATACTGCCTTAATTCAGGCCCAAAAATTCAGAGCCAAGTGACTGTGAATTGAACTTTCCACTCTGCATCCTAGCTTCCATGACGTGAGCTGCCCTCCTCTGACACACCATTCTTGCCACAGTGGACTGAACCCTCTGAAATTATGAGCCGAAGTAAATAATTCCTCCCTTTGAAATGTTATCATAGTTTTTCTGTCACTGTAACACAAAAGTAACTCACAGCAAAAGTGTAGATCTGCCTCCTCAATGGTCCCTCATATAATTCTTGACTCTTCATGTTCATGTTACTGTAGATCACTCATACTATAACAAATCCTATTCGATGTAACCAATAGAAAACCAAGGATATGAAGAGTGATTTTCTGGCCTAGGCTGCAAAAGCAGTAAGACTTCTTTTCTGTTCTCTCAGTATTACATACTTGCTCTAGGGGAAGAGAAGTGTACTCAGGCAGTCCTGTGAAGATGGCCACATAGCAAGGCGCTGCACCATGTGAGAGAATTTTATTAGAAGAGGATCTTCCAGCCCAGGTAAAGCTTTTATATTGACTGCTGTACTGACTAAATTATGACAAACCTACAACTGGAATCATTTACCTAAGTTGTTCCTAAAGTTCTGTCTTATAGACATCATGGGCTAAAAATTTTTTTAAACTCCTAAGTATTAAAGAAGGATCTTTGTTATGTAACAGTAAACCAATATGTTTCGCAATGAATACAACAATATTTATTGTTTTCTGAAATACATTCAAACTCAAATAGTGTAGATCATACTAATTGACATAGAAAATCATCTGGTGGGATTTTAAGCTCATTGATAATGTGAGCATATTGCAGTATGTAGAATCACATGCTTCTAGTACATAGAAAATGATCAGTTAGTGCAATGACTTGGGAATATTTTTAAAGTAAGACCTGTTTGTTTGTAGAGCCAATCCCTAATCAAAACAGCTTAGAGAAAGACAGACTATATAAAAATATGAAGCTTCATAGAAATTAAGAGGAATAGCTAGGCTCATGGATATTGGAAATTTTAAGGTAGTTGGTTCATTTGTTATTGTAGCAAAAAAAAATGTTGAAACAAGTGAGTTACAAAGATGAAAAATTTAGTTTGGCTTATAGTTTTGGAAGTTTTGGTTCATAATCCACTGACCATCTTTCTTTGGGCCTGGGTTAAGGCAATGCACCATGACAAGGAGTAAGTAGTAGAGTAAGCTGCTCCCCTCATTGTGCCTGGGAAGAAGGAAGGAAGAAAGGGTCCCACTACCCTTCACAGACACACCCTGGATCAGACTTCCCACTAGGGCTAAAGGATTCCACTCTTTCCTAATAACCCAAAGCTAGGGACTAAGCTTTTGATACATGGGTTTTTTGGGGAACATTTCAGATCCAACTATGGGGTAGGTAGACCTCTTTATTAATTTGCTTCTCTATTGATACAATAAAACACTGACTAACTTAGGATGGATTTTGCCTGTGGTTCCAGAGGGTTAGAGTCCATCATGGCAGGGAGGCATGGTAGAAGGAGATGGCCAGAGCAGAAAGCCAGTCACATCTCAAAGCAGGCACAGGAAGCAGAGAGCTACTGGAAATCTAGAGAGGCTTAAGAACTCTCAAAGCCTGCCCCATTGACATACTTCCTCAGGCATATCCACACCTCCTAAAACCTGCCCAAACAGCACCACCAACTGGGGACAAACTGCCCAAATACTTGGAGCCTATGGGAGACATCATTCAAACACCACAGGTGGTATTCTCCCACGACTTCTTTTCCTTTTAGTCTTTCTATTGCTTCATTGGTGGTTCGATACACATCTGTTCCTGTCTCCCTATAGCTTTTTATGTCCCTTTCTCTTTGCATATTTGTTTCTCCCCTCCATGCTAGTTCTTGTCTACTTTTCTGGTTCTCCTTTTTTTTCTCTCCTTCCTCCAGCCTTCTTTCCTCTCAATATTTTCCATGTGACTTTTTTTCCTTCATCCCTTGTTCCCTTTGGCCTCCTCCTTTACCTTTTCCTTTCCTCCCCCTTTTCTTTTCCTTCCCTTCTCTCCTTATCTCTCTCCTTTCTTTCCTATTTCTGTAATCTCTTCTCATTTATTTTTTTATATGTTTTCTTTACCTGTATTCTTCTTTTTGTCTTTTCTTCCTAACTTTATTCTTGGCTTAGGGTAATGGTTAATCTTCACTGTCAGCTTGACTGGATTTAAAATCACCCAGGAGACTGAGCTGCTCCTCTGGATGTATCTGGTAGGGTATTTCCATAGAAAATTAACTGAGGTGGATAGACTCACTCTGAAGGTGGGCAGCACCATCCCATGGACTCCAGCCCTTAACAGAACAAAGCAGAGGGAAGGAGCAAGCAAACTGAGGGTTGGTGTTTTCCTTTCTCTGTTTCTTGGCTTACCACAGCATGAACTGATTTAGTCTGTGTTCCTCCAAATTTTAAGTTTTTGTCATAAATTTAAAACACGAGAGTCATACATTATATCAATAAAAATATTTTTATACCCTTTAATGGTAATTTTGCATACTGTAGTCTCATAGTGTGGATATTCACTATAATTGGATTTGAAAGGGATCTTGTAGGTGTGTCTTTGTTTTCCTATGATTGTTAAGCAGATTCAGTTTCTTCTATTTTCCTATATGGTGAAGCATCATATTCTCACCCTGTACATGCTGGACAAATGCTTATGATTAATTGAGTTTGTAACTGGGACCCTACCAAACAGACTCTTTTCACAGGTGGTGCATATATGTACCATAATTCATCAGAGTGAGGACTATAAATTAATCCCACTCCCCAAATTCCTGTCACTTTCATTTTTAATAACTTTTGTTTTCTGGTTATAAATTACTGTCATTGCAAAATTACCAGGGTATAATAACAAATCAAAGAAAAAATAATGCCTTTGTACTTTTATTACTCAGAGATCTGGTGATATTGCGGTAGTCAGAATATTTTTCTGAATTATATATTTGAATATATCCATGAATGAATACATAACATTAAAATTTCACCCTTTGGATATTATTAAGAAAAAAATTATAAATATTTAAGTGTACAACCGGCTACTTTGATACATGCATACATCTTGAACTTTTTACCACTATCAATCTACTTAATATGTACTTTGTGTGTATGGTAAGAAACCTCCTAGAAATTTTTTAAAAATTAATTATTTGAGAATTTCATGCAATGTATTTTGATCATATTCACCCTCTCCCCCAACTCCTCCCAGGTACACCCCTCCTGCTTACCCAACCAATTTTATGTCCTCGTTTTTTTAACCTATCAAGTCCAATTTGTGTTGCTAATATACTCTTAGGCATGGGACATACATTGGAGCATGGTGGACCTACCCGGTAAAGAAAACTGACTTTCCTTCTCCCAGCAACTATCAATTGCCAAATAGCTCCTCATACAGAGATGGGACTTCGTGCCCACCTCCCCCACTCCATGCCAGGATTTTGTCTAGATTGAGCTTGCATGGGTCTTGTGCATGCTGTCACAACTACTGTGAGTTCATATGTGCAACTTCCCTGTTGTGTCTGGAAAACACCATTTTGTTGTAGTTATCACCACTTCTTGATTTTACAATCTTTGTGCTCCCTCTTCTGTGATGATCTCTGAGCCTTGGAAGAAAGTATTGTGATATAGATGTGCAATTTAGAGCTGGACATTTCACAGTCTCTTATTCTCTACACCTTGTGATATGGGTCTCTGTGTTAATTGCCACCTGCTGCAAAAATAAACTTCTCTCATGAGAGTTGAGAGATGCACTAATCTATACGTATAATGATAAGTCATTAGGAGTCACATTAATACTATAGCCATTTAGCAGAATAATACTTGTAGGTTCTCCCCTAGGGCCTATGACCTGTCTAGCCACAGGTTCTTGGCCCCAGAAATGTTACCAGGCATTAGTTCCTCTTGTGAACCAGAGAGTATATGACTGTATTGCCTCCATGTGTGAGAGTGTAGCGGTGTTGTGTATTGCCTGCGGAGGTCAGAAGACGGCACAGGATACCCTGGAAATGAAATTATGGATGGTTGTTAGCGGGCATGTGGGTACTGAGAATCAAACCATGGTCCTCAAGAACAGTGCTAGATATGGATTCCATCTTGTGAGTAGGCCTTGAATCCAAATCATTCAAGGATTGGTTACCCCCATAACAGTCATGCTACTATTGCCCCAGTGGGCATATCTTGCTGGGCCAGTCATTCTTAGAGCTGACACAGTTAACAACTGTGTAAGACTGATGATACATTTTCTCTTCTAGTAGCATGCACAACAACTTCCAGCACTGTGAAAGCTAGCCAGTAGGGATGAAATTTCTAGATCAGTGTCACCTTGATTTCTTCATGTTCTATGACTGAAGCATGTGATGCTTTCAACATAGGGTAATTTGTCTCACTGCCAAATTCTACAGGGTAATCAAGATCAAGAGCAATAACAATAGCCTGTAATGTTTGGGGGGTTATGGGACCTCACTGGCTAACATTTCTAAAGGAGGTAACCAATTCTGGGCACCATGCTTTTTGTTTGTTAGACTGTAGTGTCCAGTAAAGGCTTTGCCTCCCCCTTCTTATAGGGTAACTTCCTTTAAACTCTTTGTATAGATGTATATATTTTAGGAAGCTTCTACAGTACTAGGTTTTCATATAACTTTTTTGATAGGCCTTTAGCGTTAGTTATCCTTCCCTGTACTCCCTCTTTTATCCTGTCCTCCCACCTCCCATCCCATTTAACCTTTTTTATTTCATTATTCTCCTTTTCCCCTTTAAATCACTACATTCTATCTCCCTTCCCTTGAACACTCACCCCATGGCCCCTTACTAATTTCTTGACTTTTAATGGTATTCCCAATGAAGCACACATAATCTAAAGATTCACAGCTAAAATCCACATATGAAAGAAAACATGCAACATTTGTCTTTCTGTATCTGGAGTCTTCACTCAGAATGATTGCTTCCAACTGCATCCATTTCAGCTGCTAACTTCATAACTTTGTTTTTCTTAACAGCTGAATAACATTCCATTATGAAAATGTACCCCATTTTCATTATCCATTCACCAGTTGATGGACATCTAGGTTGTTTCCATTTCTTGGCTATTGTGAATATAGCAAAAATGAGCATAATCAAGTATTTCTGTAGTAGGATATAGAGTCCTTTGGGTATATGTCCATGAGTGGTATAGCCAGACCTAGTGATAGATCTATTTCTAGCTTTCTCTTAGAAAATTTTATGCATAGTGTATAGTATTGTTAAATGTAGCCTCCATGCTGTACCTTAGATCTTATTATCTTACACAAGGGTCACTTATAAACTTTACCTTTTAGTCCTCATCTCTCATCCCTGGCAACCACCATTCTATTTTGTGATTCTTTTTTTTTATTTTGGTATTTTTTTGAGACAGGGTCTTACAGTAGCCCCAGTGGCCTGGAACTCACTATGTAGACCAAGCTGGCCTTGAACTCACAGAGATCCACCTGCCTTTGCCTCGCGAGTGCTGGGATTAAAGGGGTGTGCCACCACACCCGGCTATAAGTACAACTATTTTAGACATCACACATGAATGAGTTCATGCAGTATTTATCTTTCTGTCTGCTATTTCATTTAGTATAAGGTCATTCATTATGAATGGTAGGATTTCCTTTTTAAGTCTAAAGAATATTTCATTCTATATGTACACTGTATATTTTTTCATCTATTCACCTGTTGATGGACATTTAGGTGTCTGCAATTTTTTGGTTTTGTGAATAATGGTAGAAAAAAGCATGAGTACTTAGTGAATTTCTTTTAGATTTACAACAAGAAGTGGGATTTACATTGGGCATGGTGGTGTGCACCTTTAATCCCAGCACTCAGGAGGCAGAGGCTGGTGGAGCTCTGTGAGATGGAGGCCACCCTGGTCCACATCATGACTTCCAGGCAGACTGTGACCAGGGAGACCCTGTCAAAAAAAAATCAATAAAAACAAACAAAATAGAAGTGGGATTTGGTGATCACATGGTAACTCCATTTTTAATTTTTCAAGCAAATTTAGTATTGTTTTCTATAATGCCTGCACCAATTTATAGTTCTACAAACTATGTGCAAGCCTTTTTTTTTCAAAGTATCTTCACAAACACATTTTTTTCCTGCCTTTTGAATTCTAGGCACTCTAACAGATATGACATAGTAGTATGATTTTGATATGCGTTTCCCTGATGTTTAGCAGTTTTTACCTCTTTTCCATATATTCGTTGGCCGTTTGCATATTTTCTTTGGAGGCATATGTGTTCAGGTTCTTCATTCATCTTTTAAAACATGGGTTGTTGGGGCTAGAGAGAAGGCTCAGTGGAGAAGAGAGCATACTACTCTTGCAGAGGACCTGAGTTTGATTTCCAGAACCCATGTCAAGTGGCTCACAACCACCTGTAGCCTCACCTCCAGGGGGAGCCCATACCTTTGGCCTCTGTGGTCATCTGTGCTCATGTGTACATGCCCCCTGCAATATATTTTAAAATAATAAAAATAAATCTTAAAATGGGTTGCTTAGGTTTTTTGAAATTGAGTTGAATTTCTTATATATTTTAGATGTTAACTCATTTTCAGGTATCTGATTTATAAAAATTTTATTCTTTTAAGTATTGGGGTTTGAACCCAGGCCATTGGCATGTTAGGCAAATACTCTACCATTACTTTTTAGTAATACTCTACCTTACTTTTTAGAGAAAAGGTCTATGTAGCTCAGGTTAGCCTTGAACTTTCTAGGTAACCCAAGTCAGATATGAACTTATGGGCCTCCTGAATCTGTCTCCTGAATGTTGGGATTGCAGGCATTTACCACCATACCTGACAATATTTTGTTATCGTAGTTGCTATTGTATATTATGCTTTCTTAATTTCCTTTTGGATTGTTCATTGTTTGCATTCTGGACTAGATAGGCTTCTGAATAGGCAGGACTGCATCCCAGGATGCAGTAGGGCAGAGTTGGATAGGGTCATAATGCTTCAGGGTCTGCAATGGGACCTGAAGTTGGTTGGTTTGTTGCTAAGAGGACAAACAGGTATGTTCCTCCTTTGAAAGTCTTTCATTAGATGGAGCCAGTGGTAGGACCAAGTGAAACTGTAGCCAAGTCCACAATAAGGCAGATCTGCTTCTGGTCCACAGCTTGGACCAACAAGCCTGTCACATGAGTGAGGCACTGCTTTCTCAAGGCAGTCCTAGTTAGTTTGGGGTTCCATTGGGGTTCAGCCTCCTGCCTAGGCCCCAAAGACCCCCAAAGTCACTTTGTCCATGGTGGCTGCTAAATTGTTTATATGTGTGTTGGGTGGGCACACATATCAAAAATCTTATATTCACCATATTGTTCACCATCTTCATTTTTTAATGGGATCACTTTATGTACACAATGTCCAGATTACTTTTAGCCAAGCAGATATCATGGGCATCTTTTGATGTCAATAAATAAGTCTATAATGCATATATATGTGCATATATATCATTATGTGTTCATTATTTATTTAACATTCTATTTTATTGCTTGTTTTTTAAAATACTTCAAAATTCTTGATTTATGTTTTTGTAAAAAAATTTTTTTAAAGGAATTGCATAACAGAAGTTTAAAGTCCCACTATGAGATAAGTAAATTTGACTGATCCTTGGACTATGTGAATGTTAGCCACAGTTCATCTCAATTTGGTATGGTTAATCATTCAGCTATATAAAGGTATGTTATAAAAATATATGTTTGACATCTTTCTAATTAGCTTCACTTACATGTATTTTATTTTGAAATGGCAAACATGCAAAGAAATGTCTGAGAATCTTTGTGGTGTACAGTTTTAGATAATCTTAATACATTGTTAACTATCAGAGCCTTGATACCAGTGTCTGGCATGGGGAAACACCAAACTGCAACTGTTTAGTGGTTGATATTAGCACCAGTGTTGAACATTAATAGTGTCCATTATCAGAGTAGGGCGATTCTTTATAACTGTAGTTTGGTTATCTCATGCCAGAGGAAGTGGTAAACTTATAGTAGGAATGAAAACATTTTTAGTAGCTGCAGCATCTTAGGAAGACATTGCTCTTTTGCCCTTGAGTGCTGCTTATTTAGTTCAACTTCAGTAAATGTTCAGTAAATTCATGAATTTTTATGCAAGTTGATTGATACAAAAAATGCTATAGTGATTCAGAGAATGCATGGTCTTTGATATTTAACATCTGGGGGTGTCAAATCTGGAGATGGAATTTCACTGTTTTCTCTAATGTAAAAACTTCATAAGGTATTTTCTCATTTAAAAATGGGTATATAGATGAATAAGATTGTATGGGATGTTCTATATGATATACACACAAAAAAATCAACAAATTAAAAAAAATTTATATTTGGGGAGGAAGCATAAAAATGTACTTCATGTTAAATAGTAGAGGTGATAAACATTACCAGTGAAATCTACCTGATGACTTTGTACCCATACTCTGGTACTGAAGATCCGATTGTAACTGACTGTGACTAGTAATAATCAGATACATAGAGATTAAAGACACATGTGCACACATCTAAGCGTTAGTAGCATTAAAAATGTAGGAAACAGCATATTTTAAAATGAAATTGAGATCTTCTTTAAAGGGTAAAAACTCATTCAATTTTATGTCTTACAGGGTTTATACTGAGTTCAATATTGTATAACTATTAATTAAACTGTGAACCTAAAAGTTTACAGCCATTTTTGAAAGAGATGTATCCTTGCTCTGGGATGTATTACTGAATATATTAAAGCTGTAATGAAATGCTTCTTCTAATCATGTGGTTATTAAATAAAAAAAAATTTAAATGGAGACAATCTCAGAGTTGTTGTGAGGATTAAGTAAGTTAATGCAAGGCACCTGTCAGTGGTCAACAGCCAAAATAATCAGAACTTCCTAGTAATCATAATGATACCCTACTTCCCCCAGGTACACATTCATGTTGTGGTGATATTGAAGTGCCCAAACTCAATGTATTAAGTGACCATGGTGTTATTTATCTCATTGTGATGACCAAGTACCTGACAAGAAGCAAATGAAGTGATGAAGGGTTTATTTCTGACTTGCAGTTTGAGAGTATGGTCCATCGTGGCAGGGAAGGCATGGCAGTGGAAGGCTGCTTGTTCATTCAGCAGATCAGGCAGAAGAGAAAGATGAATGCTAGCTTTCAGCTGGATTTCTCATTTTTGCCTTTTTATTCAGTCATCCCATAGATACCAGCCCATGGGACGGTTCTACCCATACTCAGGGTGGTCTTCTCTCCTCAGTTAAAGCTCTCTGAGAAGATCCTCAGAGTCATACCCAGAGATTTGCCTCAGGTGATTAGAAACCCAGTCAAGTTGACAATACAAATTGACTAAAAAACCATTAACCTTTATTTCATATCCTTTGAATATTTTTGTGTATAATCCTATAAATAAGTAAAACCACACCGATTTTACTGTGAGAAGAAAGCCCAAATCAATAAAATATATGAAGTATATATATTTTTTTAAGTGGGAGTATGGGCTGGTGAGATGGCTCAGTGGTTAAGAGAACTGGCTGCTCTTGTAGAGGACCTTGGTTTGGTTCCTAGAACCCACATGGTGGCTAGCAATTGACCATAACTCCAGTTCCAGGGGATCTGACGCCCTCTTCTGGCTTCCATGGGCACTGTATACATATGCTGTAACATGCAGGTAGAGCACTCATACACATAAAATAAAAATAAATAAAAATTAACAAAAGGGAGACTAGTTGTATTAAGCATAAGTAAGTTTAATAACTATAAGCTAACAAAAATAATTACAAATAACTTAGATTAGCCTAGATTTCATTATGTAAGTATAATGGCATTTTTTCATTTACTAGTTGCCAGTAAGTTACCATGTACATCTAAAACTGCATGAGATACCTGAACAGCCTGCTCAAGCAACATACAACATTTTCTCTTGTAAATCTCATTCTCATGAAGAGATTTGTTTTACTCAAAATTAAAGACAAAATTTGTCAGCTCAGATTTTTAGAGGTATAATTTAATTTACTGTAATTTTTTCACTGTATGAATTGTTTTTATATATAAATCTGGATAAAGGAAAGGTGGGAATAAATCAATCTTTTCCTGGGGGCCATTTACATTTTAATTTTAAACTTAACATGGAAAGCAATGTTAGGTTTGAACTAAAACAATGTAAGGCAATGTTTTAGAGACCCTGGGGCAGCTTCAATTCAGCTCAACTGATAAATATTAACCACGTATTATGAGTCCAGCATTAGGCTGGGAATACAAACATGAGTTTAATGTGGCTGCTGATGCTGGGGGCAGTTTTGGATAATTTAATACAAACCTCTGAATAGACAGGGAAGGAAATTCAGATCCCTGAGAGGCAAAGGAGCTTTCCCACAGTTAGTAGATAAGCGGCAGAATCAAGGTTAGAATGTTTCCAACTTTGTCTCCCTTTCATAGCTCCATACTCACTGTTCCAAGGTTTTACAAAAGATACAGTTTTTACATTGGCCAGGGTGCCTGGGCCTGAGCTATCCCAACAAAGCAGGTTGGGAACATTTCCATGATAGCATCTCAAAATAGCAGCTGGTCACTGCAGCTTTGTTCCTAACTCTGAAATTATGAAAGAAATTCTGATTATACAACTGGCAATGGACATAGTCCCTCTCAACAAACTTTTGAGTGCTTGCTATATACCTGGCTGTGTGTTATACACTAGGAGTATAAAGTAGACCACAAACAGTCCTTATCCTCAAGAAACTAATGATCTAATGGAAGAAATAAACTGGTTAAGCAGTATTTCAGTAACATTACATAGCTCAAATCAAACCAATGCCTAAGGAAATACATTTCAGTTTTCTTTTTTGTCATTATTTGTTTTTAAAAAATTGAAAATGCTTTGGCCAGGGTATAAAAATTCTAAATCCAAATTCAATACTCTTTCAAGACATATCTATGGTAGGACTATGCCAAGGAAGCTGGCAAAGCAGAGCAACTTTCATGCTTTGAGCCTAAACCTCAATGCAGAGGAATATGCTCTAAGGAACTGTAGTTGCAGGAAAGCAGACATTTCTCCACTCACATGGGCTTACATGCCCTTGGACAAAAGCCACACCTCACACCCTAATTCACACTTTAGAGTTTTAAATGAATCCCATGGAAGAAAACAGAGAGAGAAAGAGGGGGGAGAGAGAGAGAGAGAGAGAGAGAGAGAGAGAGAGAGAGAGAGAGAGAGAGAGAGAATGAGAATATGAATGAATATGAGTTAGGTGGTTAAACATCTGCCATTGTGGACTAACTTCTCTAATCTCTATTGTCAAGGATGGACTGAAGAAGAGAGAGCTCTTACCTCTGACATGCTAACATCTAGGAATCCTACCCACTGGAACAGGGCCTGATCAGTGACTTCAGATTCACATAGTTCTTCCTTACCACTTTGACATTCGGTGGCCTTGCATGAGACATTATTACATCCTAATATGATTTTCCCTTTTTTGTGCCAGATAATACTCTCAAAAAATCTGATCTTAATTTTATTTACAAATTTTTTCTTTCCTAATGTTAACGGATTTGGATAAATCACTTTCAGTAATGGTATAGATAATTTTAAATATAAATCCTACAGCTGTTATATTTGGGTCAAGTATTGATGGTCAACATGTGAAGTATAGTTAAAAGTGATGTTTATAAATTTAAATGTCATGGGGGGTATGGGAGGAATTGAAGGGGGAGAGAAGGGGGTAGAAATGATGTAAATATAGTACTCTCATTTGAAATTCTCAAAAAAAAAATTAAGTTAGGGGCTGGAGCTATGACTCAGCTGTTAAGAGCACTGGGTGTTCTTGCAGAGGACCTGATTCAGCTCCTATCACCCATCTGGTTGTTAACAACCATCTGTAACTCTGTTCCAGGAGATCCTGAGCCCCTCTTCTGACCTCCAGGATATTGCATCCATGTGGTACACAAGTACATGCAGGCAAAACATCCATGCACTTAAAATAAATATTAAAAAAGGTAGAGAGAAAAATAAGAATTTATAAAAATTTAAATTATAAAATGAAAAGTTAATATTATATAGACAGCTACAAAAATAAATATGGAAAAAAAAGGAAGTTTATTCTTAATTTGCCTTCCTGAGTCAACAAAGACATTGGCCATCCATGCAGAACTTTTATGTATTCTGAGATGGGTCACAAAAAGGAAAACAAATATTTTGGTGAACATTTTTCTTCAATTCTACTGTCAACCCCCTTTTGTTTTTAAAACTCATTTGCCCAGTTAGCATTGGTATTACACAAGAAATGGACAACCTGTCAGAATCTGATGATTATCTCATGAGGAACTACAGATGCATACAGCAAAAAGCAGCAACACAGCAACTTTGGTTTTGAAAGCTTTGTTTTAATCTTATCTTTCCATAAATATGATCTCAGAAATCCCTACTTTTCTTTTTTAGCTTATCACTTTTAGTGATATCAGGCCCATAAGTTTTTGTAGGTCAAACTTCAATGGCAGTTCCCTGCAAAAATAGCATTGTTATGGTCTCATGAAAACATGTGTTTAGTTAGCCTTTTTTTTCTAGATTATAATTGGCAAGAAAGTTTATCTTTTGACTTAGGTACTTAATTAAGTTCTGTAAATTAATTATGCCAGACTCTATGTCAGGAGCTGGGAATACAAAGATATAAAAAACACAGTTCCTACTCTTTAATAATTTACACTGTGTAAGGGTAGATGGACTAGTTAGATTTGATAAAATATTGACAGATGCTATAGGAGCATAAGACTATAGTGCTGAAGGAGAATGGAATCTTATTTTTTTTAAATGATTCTATTTTATTTTCAATTATGTGTGTGTATGTGTGTGGGGGGGTGTGCATGTGAGTGTAGGGACCTGTGGAGGCCAAAGGCATTTACTGAATCCCCCTGGAGTTGGAGTTGCAGGCAACTGTAAGCTGCCTGACGTGGGTGCTGGGAACTGAACTTGGGTCCTCTGCAAAAGCAGTATGTGCTTTGAGCCACTGAACCATCTTTCTAGCCCCTGAACATATATTTTTCCTAGGTTAAAGAAAAAGGCTGGAGAAAAGCAGCTACTGGTACCTTTGCCACTACATTACAGTATCCAATGTCAGCTACACCATGATGCTTTTAAAACTGAACCCTTGTGTTTCTTCCTCTTGTGTGCCTTGCCCTCTTTTTCTCCATGCATCATATCTCTTCCTTGTTCCTAGAGCAAATTGTGTCTCTCACATGACCACCTCAGCCTCCTGATCTGTTTCTTCATTCTCTAACTCATGGTATTCCCTACAAAGAGATTCTATGCAGTGATTCAAAGTTTACACACATCTGCCTGTGGTCTGGACTATGGGACTCCTTTTCCTTGGGAAATGTATTACGTCAAAAATGTCTGCCTTCTCCCATATTTCATCCCCATTCTTCCCTTTTGGCTTCTTCTTTGCATTCAGATTTGTTCAAATGTCTCTCATCTTGGAAATGAAAAAAACTCCCAACTCTTCAGTAATCCTGTATGTTCCTTCTCTGTTAGCAGTCCTTTGACAGAATCTCTGTGAATAATCTTCTTGTGGTGGCTGTTATTGTGCTGCTGAAACTTATCTGACAGAATTTGATAATAATTTCCTGTCAAATCTAATTTTTTTCACTACTGATATTACTTATGTTCTATCATTTTATGTAGTTAAATACTTCTTGAAATTATCTTTTCCTTTAGATTCTAAAACATTGCTCCCGGTGGATTTTCCCTTTATGTTTCCTCTTCTTTGTTGTTTTCTTTTGACTTCTCTATACATCCTAAGTAGTAATCATTGACTCACATGGTGAAGACAGATATTAGATACATAGAAAGCCTGTTTAAAACACCAAGCCCCATAGACTACTCATGGAAGCAGTGTGACCAAAAGTGATAGGAAGTATTAAGTCTATCTATCTATCTATCTATCTATCTATCTATCTATCTATCTATCTATCTATCTATCATCTATCTATCATCTATCTATCATTTATCATCTATCTGTCATCTATCATCTATCTAATCTATCATCTATATATATTTCTTTTATCTACTATTTATCTATATAATTTTTTATTTTGCCTGCCCAGCATATGATTATTAAGATCATTTTATAAGATCATTCATTACTTTGCTCAGTTACAATTACTGGCTATGGTTTTTGGTCTCAGGATAGGCCATGAGACTCACTTTTGGGTCTTTTATTAGAACTACTGAGAAATTTCTGTTATATTTAAGTTCTGTGGGTGGAGAGGGATATATACCCAGTGCTGCCAGATGTCGCAGGATCTATCTGTGACAAAACCTACTAGAATGAATCCCATACAAAACAGAATCAGGGCCAGCCAGATGACTCAGTAAGGGTGCTTGCTGCCAAGCCTGGTGACCTGACATGGTGGAAGGGGAGAACCAACTCCAGAGGGTTGTCCTCTGATTCCACACACATTGTGGCACATGCATATGTATGTATGCACACACACAGAGCAAATAAACAAATAAATGTAAAAATTAAAACAAAAATGAATAAACAGAATAGAGTTATAAAATATCAGCCAAAATACTAACAATATATATGAACACTTAGAAAGTCTCAGATACCCCAGAAGTCATTTATAAAAGTGTCTTTTCAATTGTTTAGGATCATTAATCATCATCATCATCACCACCATCATTATCATCAGCACTTAAAGTCATTACTACCCCCTTTTTTGTTCTTGTTTAGCTTGGAACCACAAAGGAATAAGAAGTTCTCTTTAATATAGGCTTCTTGTATTTTGGGTGTGCTGATGAGTATAGCTGAAGGATCAGCAGTGTTTAGCTATTTAGAGCTCACTGGGATGTCCAATCCAGACTCTGTGATGGCCTAGCATTAACAACTCTCCAGGGGATTCATATGTACAGTGAAGCTGAGTACAGTTCCTGGATCTGGCAGTTCTCAACTGTTCTTTTTGTTTGTTTATTTTTGTTCTCTATGATATACTTGGAGGGATGTATTTTTGTTCTCTGTTTTACCTGGGAAGGGACAGTATGTCCTAGAGACAGCAGGGGAGAATGTTCCAGGGTCCTGACCAGGAAAATTCACTTGCCCTATCTCAAGTTGTGGTTCTAACTGCCAAACATAGAAGGTATCTTCTGAATGATGCCTATCAGAAGTTCAAACCTGATGTACCATAGTATCTGAAATCCAATTTCGTGTGTGTGTGTGTGTGTGTGTGTGTGTGTGTGTGTGTGTGTAGGACTGAGGTTGACATTGTCTTTCTCTATTGATCTCCAACTTCTTTTTTTTAATTTTTGAAAATATTTTTATTTTATGTATATGAGTGTATTGCCTGCATGTGTATAAGTGTACTGGTGTTGTACAAACCTGCAGAGGTCAGAAGAGGGTGTTGGATCCCCTGGAACTAGAGTTATGGACTGTTGTTAGCCACTATGTGGGTGCTGGGAATTGAACCTGGGCCCTCTGTAAAAGCAGCCAGTGCTTGAGAGCCAGGTGTGGTGGCACATGCCTTTAATCCCAGCACTTGGGAGGCAGAGGCAGGCAGATCATGGTGAGTTCAAGGCCAGCAGTGACTACAGGAAGGTCCTGTCTCCAAAAAACCAAAAAAAAAAAAAAAAAAAACCCAAAAAATCAGCCAGTGAGCCATTTCTCAGCAGGCGTTGAGCCATCTCTCCAGTCCCCTTCACACTGTTTTAAAATCAAGGCATTTCACATGTTTGTATTTTCAGTTTCCTTTAGCAGTAACATGCCTTCAAATGAAGACTACCCTATCTGCATGCCTTTTCCCACATCCTCAGCACACCTGCCTCTTTGCTGGGCTCCTGGAGGCAACAGGGTTCATACTCTTTGGATAGGAAGTTATACAAGGACTTTGTCCTCTCCCTCAGCTAAGACATAGTGCCTTGGCTCTCCTGAGCAGATTAGTGTTCCAGAGTTGCTTTCTCCTTGGAAGAGACTCATGCTGAGGGGTATGTAGAAGTTCTGCCCTGACCCAGGCTCTCACTGAAAAAGAACTGACAGCCCCACCCTGACTAGACCTTCCATCTCTCTTCTATTTCTTCTTTTTGGCTCTTTGGTCAGTGATGACACTGGCTCTCTCTTTTGGATGTCACTGACATTTCTTATCTTCATTCTCTCCTTCCCAGGTAATGCCATCATCACATTTATCACTTACATAATTGATAACATGTCTTTTCTTTTTTCTTCTCCTGCCTGTTTTCTCTGCTTTAGTTAGGTCATCTGTCCTTTCTTCATTCTGTGTGTTCAAGTCTTCCCTATGCTGCTGCCGCTGCCACTTCTTGCTTCTGCTGTGCGGCTCTGTGCCTGCTCTGCTGTCCACCTCTGACCTGCCTGCCATCCTGCTGCCTTTTCCTTTCTCACAGGTATCTATCTCCTCCTTCCTCTTTACAGTGCTGCCTCTTCTTTTTCTTCCTTTTCCTCAGGGACTGATCAGATTGTTCTCTGTTCTTAATTCTCCAGGCCCATTCACTCCAGCAGTCTCTTCCTCCCCACTCCCTATAGCTGTTCCTGCTCTCTCTTCTAGGTGTTGCCTTTTCTTCTTCCTGCTTTTCTTGAAGTTCTGGTTAATGTATTCTAGATGTTCCTCACCTATATTCTCTTCTGTTGCTGTAGCTGCTGCTGCTTCTGCTTCTCCCCCCCCCCTTTTTTTTGGGAGGGCTTGCTCTCATCCAACTTATTTCTTAACACAGTGTCTGTCACTGAGCTGGGAGCTCACACATTGGCTAGACTGACTGACCAGTGAGCTCTGGGATCCACTAGTTGCTGGCCCTGCCCCCTCAATGCTAGGGTTACAGATGCAGGCCACTAGGCCTGGCTTTTATGTGGGTGCTGAGGACTAAGCTCAGGTCCTCATGTTTGTGTGCAGGCAACTGAGCCATCTCCCTATCCCCAATGAAACAGATGGGTGGAATACCTGTTACGTTAATAAGGTAGCAAATTTTTCCTGCCTGGAATCCCACCTTGTAACACGGAACTCTGCAGAACTTCTGACCAGCCATAGTCATGTAGGTCTCTGTAAGTCTATCTGCTTTCTGCTGTTTTGGTCCATTCTCAATTCTTTTATGAAGGAGACTAAAAACCTTGTAGGGGACCCTCTTCCCCACCCCACGACTCTGTTTTAGTACAGGCCAAAACTATGGACATATAGTGTCTTACTTTAATTTAGAGACAAAATGACCTTCAGTAACAGTATGTGAAGGTGCTTTGCAGACAATGATAGACTGGCACCATCCATTGAAATAGTCTTGAAAAAAATTCATTTTGTAGTCTTTGTATGTTCAGAATGTACCATTATCAGAAACCCTCAAAAAATAAAATAAAATAGAAAATGGACAGAGATCTGAGCAGACACTGTCATCGAAGATGAACAAAGGCAGCTAAGCCAGGATGAGGTGATGGACATATTTAGATACAGGGATGTGGATTAAATTCATGACCTGGTGCAACCACAAGCCTTTATGTGACTGAGATTATGGCACCAGCTATCAGGTGCTGATGAGGATGAGGAAGGACTGGAAACCTTATCCTGCACTGGAGAAAATAGAGCATGCCAGACCTAGCTTCAAAGCAATCTGATAACCGTTTTCACGGTATGTTTTGTTTTTCATTTGATACTCTTACATATTACTTTTGAGCCTACCAATGGTACCATGATTTACTGTAAAATAATAAAAACATTAAATGGAAAAAATTTATTATTATTTTTTATTTAATGTGTATGAGTGTAGTGCCTGCATGTAAGTGCACCCATGTCATACAGTGCTGACAGAGGTCAGAAAAGGGTGTTGGATCCCTAGGAACTGGAGTTATAGAAGATTGTTAGCCACCATGTGGGTGATGGGACTCAAACCTGGGTCCTCTGTAAGAGCAGACAGTGCTCTTAACCACCGAGCCACCTCTCCAGTCCCCCAAATCAATTTCTAAACCTTAATTCACTCACTCTTCTCTTTTCTCTAAATTTCCGTCTTAGTGACTGACATCCTTTGCTTTCCATTTTCTTACTTTCCTTTGCCCTGCCATTGGACTCTGCTTTCTGGTACTAAAACTTGAACTAATGTCACCAGTGATTTTTGTGCTGACTAGTCAATTGCCCTTTATTAAACTTCTCTGAGTATTTGACTCCATTGATGATTCTCTCCTTTTTAAAGTTCTTTCCTTTCTGTTCTTCTTTTAATATTAACATCACTTCATTGTAATTAATCCACAATAAAAATATCACACAACTAAATTAACGTAGACACTCAAACAACCACTCACTTCTGGTTCACTTCTGGTTTTCTTGCAAATTTTGTGATACTACTAGCTTTTCATTTTCTTTTATTCATTTTCCTTATATGGCCTGCCCCATCGACACTGATTTTCCTCAGAGATACTATTTTTACTGAATCATAACACTTTAAAGATTTTTGTTGTAGTTATTAACTTAGCAAAGATTAGTTGAGTATCTACCAAATATCAGTGTTGACTAGTGTGACTGGCACATTCAAGTTCCAGATGGGATTCTTTTGAGTCAATGCATGAACACATGGATATGCCAGGTAGATGCTAAGGATGCATATCTCAACAAGATGGGTGTCTTCCTACCATCTAACCAGCCACAGTATGCAGAACCTTGTTTGTTACTTTGAACTGTGTTTTATTACAAAGCTCCAGACCCATTTAGTCATATAACCTTTGTCTCTACTCCTCAAGTGTAACAGGTCCAATTTTGTATCCATTTGTTTTTATATTTGTTATTACTTTTATTTTACCTGACTTATTGAATAACAGTATCATCTATCTAATAGCTAATCTAAATAGCTCACACCAGACTGAATTTCTATCTGAAATGGTAACAAATTTATCTGAATGATATTCAGTAATTCACATTTATCATTTTAATAATGTAATTCATGATAAAGAATGAAATGGTGTCTATAGTTTCTAGACATGCCAATAATTTTATTCATTTTAAAGAAAATGAGAAATGCCTAATTCAATGAATTCTGAAGATACAACTATAAATTATTTCTCTCTCAAAAGCCTGAAAATAATTATCTAGTTACACAGTACTAGTTTATGAAGTAGCTGGAAAATAAACCATTTGTATGTAAAAAGTAGAACTATTTTCCTAAGTTGGACCAGGAGCCTCTTCTGTATATTTATGGCTCTTCAGAAAAGGAGCCATACATATGAAATTCTTGAATTTATGAAAAATCTTTGCAGTGGAACTTCCTGGTGCCCAGATCTTAGCTATTAAATTTTCTTCTAGGGTTACCAGCTTTAAAGGTTGAGTTAAATAGGTGAAAGTAGTACCTGTGATATCCGGTGCCAGAAAGCAAAGCAAGAAAGTCTGGAACCTGCTTTAAGCAGTTTCTACTGTCCAAGTTTGGAACAAATTAAGCATCTGTAAAGAATAAATTAATGATTGTAAAATATTTAGTAAAAATCCATGAGTTCTGAAGGAGGAGGAAGAATATTTATATTAGTATCTTATTCTGGAAATAAGAAAAACATTTTTAAATCATGTTGTCTTTGGAAGAACTGTTAAAAATCAATTAATGTGTAGAATCTCTCTCCCTTTTAAGAAAAGAATGCCAGGTAATTAATATGGAAGAGGTCAAAGAATTAGAAAAAGCATCATTTTGGAACATCTAATAAAATCTGAATCTAGCAAAGATTGTCACTAGGAAGCAAAATCTGTGGTGGAGAAGGATAGTCATATAGTATGTCCAGTGTCACCCAGAGAATATATGTTATTTGCAAAATATGTGTGTGTGTGTGTGTGTGTGTGTGTGTGTGTCTTTCCTTTCCAGTGGAGATATCTGATCACTTATGATAGTGACTGCAGCTGGTGTCACTGGCATAAATTGACTAGCACGTGGCTACTCAGTTACAGTGTCAGCATGGAAGTGCTATGCCAGCAATTGGTAGTCCAGCCTAATCAGGTTCTTTTGTAAAAATTTGTTTTTATTGAATTTTCATGCAGAACATCTCAGTCTTAATCATCTTTATATCCCATCCCCACTGGCACCCTCCCATAGCCCTCCCCCCAACACTGAAGTCCATATACTCTGTCATCCTTGTTAAGGCCCACTGTGTCAAGTCATTCCCCAATGCAAGTCCATCAACTGAGGTCTAGTTAGCCTACCTAGAGTCCCTTGTTTTAGGAAGATCAGCTCTTCTTCACCTAGCAGCAGTCAGTTGCCAATATTTCTTCAGATTCAATTGGGGTCTGCTGTTCATTTTCCCAGTTCTATGCTGGGTTTTTGTCTACCTGAGTTTGCATGGGACTTGTGTGTGCTGACACAATTGCCATAGAATCATATGAGCAGGGTCCAAGGAGCTTGTAGGACTCTGTTTCCATATGGTCATGCACCTCCTCACTAGCTCTTATAATTTTTCTGCCCTCTCTTCTGTGATGGTCCCTGAGCCTTGGATGGGTGAATTTTAATAAAGGAGTCCTGCCTTTTTGAGACAGGGTCTCCTTGTAGCCCCAGCTGGCCTGGTACTCGCTATGTAGACCAGGCTGGCTGGCCTTGATCTCACAGAGATCCCACCTGCCTCTGCTGGGACTAAAGGTGTGTGCCACCACACCCAGCTCTAATCAGGCTCTGAAACCCAATTCTTAGGTTATAGGGAAAAAGAAGATATAAAAGGACAAGTTAAGTGATGCCAGGAAGAGACAGAAGAACAATTCCAGTTTCAGTGTGAAAAGGCAATTTGAATTTAGGAAACATTGAGTACTACCTGAAATGGACATATTTTTAAGAATAGAAGAAGAAATGACTTTTGTCTAAATACAAGCATTCTAGTTGCTTGATTTTGATCACTTCTTTTGCTGCTTGCTGCATTGAACCCTCACTGGATGAGCACTTTCCTCCTTTGAAACAGAAGTAAATTAATCTGCAGAGTTGATTTTTATAATGTTTTCTTCTCTACATTTTTAATTCTATTGTTGCTTGTTGTGCTGTTGCATTGCTATGGCACTTTGGACTTCAGAGAATGACATTAATATCACTCTTAAAAGATAGAGGGGTAAATATGCATATATAGAAATATCACACTGAACCCCATTGACTTGTACAATTAATATGTATCAATATTTATTTAAAAAGAGTGTGCGAACCATATGAACTAACGGAGGCAGAACTAACATGTATTTGTAGAAAAGAACAGCTGCTGATATGGTTAAAGACAGTACATTTTCATATTCTTAGTTTAAAAGAGGAAACCTATTTTTATATGGAGAATAAAAATAAAGAACATTAGAAAATGGAGAGAGAGAGAGAGAGAGAGAGAGAGAGAGAGAGAGAGAGAGGAGAACTGAGCAAGATGATCTAGTTTGAAGGGGAAATTTGTTATGTACTGTTTGCATAAACAGTATTATCTGTCCTTAGCCTGTTGACTCAGCTGGTCAGAATTCTAAGCTACAGATTGAGTTCCTGTACAGAACAGAGAAATTACTCCTGTGCTCTGGCCACAGTTTATATACTGCATTGCAATCCACTACATCATAGATGGAGTAGGCATAAGGGGAAGCATTGGGGATCATTTCACATTTATTCCTGTTCCTGCATTGTAATAATAGTAGATGGTAATTTTCTCTAGTTCTTTCTGCAAAACTTTCACTGATGCAGAGGTTTCTTTTTTTTTTAATCTCAAATTTATCTTGTTGAAGAAAGAGCATAATAATTTTTGTTGTTGCTATTTGTTTTTTAGACAGGACCTCCTGTAGCCAGGCTGGCCGAGACCTTGCTATGTAGCTAAGGATGATATTAACCTCCTGATCCTCCTGCCTTCACAGTAATTTCTCAGGAAAGTTAGTGTATAACTTGCATAACTATCAATTTTTATATTACATAACTCATAGAAAGTTTCATTTGCTAAAATTCATTTAAACATTTGCATCAACATATAAGCATGTAGCTCTTCTACCCATATTAAACAGGTCTTGAATATTTCTAAAACCTTGGAGGCTAATCTCCTGTATCCTTATAAGGAGATACAAATTAGAGGCCTTTATTTTAAATATAGCAGACGGCATCCACTAACATTTGCTAAGGGTGCCTCAATTTTTCCACTCAGTACCTTGTTTGTAACTCAGCCTCAGGCAATTACCTCAAGGTAAAACTTGAACAATGTGGTCTGTCTTTCAGCAGATTGTTTGTGAGGTTTCTGAGTGTTTCCATTTAAAAAGGACATGCTGGGATTGTCATGAGCCACTTTCTCTCCTGTTTGAATAAATATGAAAAGTTTATTGTAGATATGATAAAGTACTGAATGTCAGAGGAAAAGAAAGAATGTTTTCTTTATATTTTCCCACTGTTTATCATAAACTGTCTCCTCCATTGCTTCAGTGAAATCCCTCCAAAATTGTTTAAAACAATAATATCAATAAAATCTCTAATGAAGAAATAACAGACAAGAAATCCATGTGTATGAATATTTCTACACTTTGATAACCAAGTACTTTGATATTGAGCCACCTCCTTGTAAATATACCATGCTTTGTACATGATGACAATGTTATTTATTAGCTACCATTTAGCCTGTTTTACTAATATAGGGGTGAATAATTATAGGGAAATCTCAACTTATAAAAATATATTTTAAAAACTATTATAATCATTGAGAAGGATTTCATTTTTCTACATTTAAAAATGTTTAAATTATCCAATGTATGGATTTTTTTCTTTTCATTTAAGGGGTCATGGCAATTACAAAGAATGAAGAATATCTTAGCTAAGGTATTAATATTTACCAAAATAGAAGGGGAAGGAAAGAGGGAAAGTAAAATTGTAGCTAACTAGTTTACTAAATCATTTAGTTGTCTTTTCTATGAAAACCAGGGATTGAATTACCCTGCAGGTAATGGAGATGACAAGGCTGACTTGCAGTGTGGAAACAGACCATCCTTAGCCTGAAGAGATCTCACTCAGTCTAATGGAAGTACCAGTCCTCAGTTCAGTCCGTAAACTTATGAGTCTCGTATTACTTGATCTTTTGATTGTCCAAAGAATGTCCAAAATCAAGATCTTTTTTTTCTGCTTTCTTTCTTTCTTTCTTTCTTTCTTTCTTTCTTTCTTTCTTTCTTTCTTTCTTTC
>NW_008330777.1:3872327-3896713 GCF_000622305.1 Nannospalax galili
TTGACAGCCTCTTCCTGTAGCCCCAGCTGGCCTGGGACTTGCTACATAGACCAGGCTGACCTGGATCTCACAGAAATCTGCCTACCTCTGCCTCCCTAGTGCTGAGGTTAAAGACATGTGTCACTATGCTTGGCTGTAGATTTTTTTTTTTTAAAAGAAAAATCTTTAAATCATTTAGTGCTGGAAAGTAAGTAATTCTTGAAAACAATGTGCTTGTCAAACAAAATGCACCTGCTGGATATGATTTATTCTGGAATCTCCCAACTGCCACTCTTCATTTTTAATACCAATTATAGCATTCTTGCATTTCTTGACCACATAAAACACTGAATGTCAACCCTAGCCATGGGTAATAAAAATTATAGGCTTCTAAGCTCTCAGATAGACAGAGACATAGGATGTCTACACGACTCCATCCAGCAGTTGGAGAGACAGGTTAACTCCCTAGCTAAAATGGTGCTACAGAACAGAATGGGGATAGATCTGCTGTTCCTTAGGGAAGATGGCTCATACATGGCCTAGGTGAGGTTTGCTGTTTTTACACTAATAATTCAGGTATAATTGAGTTTTACTGGGCCTCTGGTTATATGTCTCCTAGCCTTTAAGGTGGGTCCATGCCTCCTAAATTGCCTAACTGGATAGATCAAGAGACACCCAAGTGCCATCAAAATTAGGGTTGTAAGGATCCAGCATGAGCCCCAAAATCAAAACAAGTCAAATTTTAATTTATGTCCCAGAGCCAACAGGGTATGTAATACCCCGAGCACCTCCATTTTATGTAAGTTTAACTGGTCAGTCATCTCGTCATAGGACCACTCCTAGGAAGGTGGGTTATGCTAAATAGATGGGCCAGATACCTAGTGCATTAATGAGATAGCAGCTTTTTCCTGTCTGTAATCCTGCCTATGGGCACAGAACTTCCTAGCTACAGCCATGTAGTCTGTGAGTTGCCTTCAGGGAAGAGTAATTTCCCTTTTTCTTCTTCATGCCTTTCTTACTAAACATGCTTTCTTTAAGGCTTTGGGATGCCCTTAGCATCTTGCATTTCTTTACTTTTTCTCTAAAGCTTCCTTCTCCCAGCCATGTGGCTGCCAGTCAGTCTGACCTCCCAGTCAGGCTCTAAACCTGTGTGGCCTCATGTCTTTCTTTCCTTCTTCCTACCATTCACGTCCTCAAGGCAGCTGCCAAGATTACCAACTCGCCTGCCCTGAGGATTTTTTTCTTTAAAATTCTAATAAAATTGTAAAAGCTTAAAAAAAAAACAACCAAAAAACAAAACACTGAATGCCAGATGTAGATAATCACATCCTATTATAACAAATAAACAAGGAAAAGACTTATTACTAGTCAACATTTGGTGAATAAGTTAATAGGAAAACATAAAATATACATCTTGTGGATGAAAGCTACACTAGTATCCGCACATACACACACTCGATGGCACATAAACCTGTTTTTACAGCTCGAGTAAGATAGGAATGTTAATTTTACTGACCCAATACCACTGACTCATTGGAAAGAAAATCTCTCTCTCTCTCTCTCTCTCTCTCGCTCTCGCTCTTGCTCTCTAGCTCTCCTATGAATCTATAGAAGCCGCTGTACAATTGCATATCTAAGAGTCAGGGTCTATATCCTCATAGATTATGTTCTAATATTATTTTAATTTTATTTTCCTTTTTTGAGACAGAGTCTCACTATGTAGCCCTGACTAGCCTGGAACTCACAGAGATCCTCTTGCCTTTGCCTCCTGACTGCTGGAATTAAAGGTGTGAACCATTATGCCTGGCAAGCTCTAATGTATCTTTAATATAGTATTACATGTCTAGAAAAGTATATGTAAGCGTTAAATGGTCTGCAGGGCTTATTAGATTATGCCATCTAAAAATGACAGAAATGGTGTCTTTATAATTCTTATCTTCATTGAACTTCTAACACATGCAAATAAAATATAGATCATTGGTAAACATTAACAGCCCTTGTCATCAATGAACTTGTTTTAATGAATTACACATTCATGTTGAAGAAAAGATAAAATTAGTTTTATTTTTCTATTTCTAAATTTTGTTTATTTATTTATTTTTTTGTGTGTGTGTGTATGTGCATATGAGTGCAGTGCCATGCTGCACATGTGGAGGTCAGAGGGTAACTTCCAGGAACTGGTTCTCAGTGGGTTTCAGGGATAGAAGTCAGGTCATCAGACTTGCATGGCAAACTGCAAGCTCTTTTACTTACTGTGCCATCTCTTAGGCCCATTTCATTTTTCTGTGTTGATAGTTTAGAATTGTCATCTTCCTAGGTACCTGTTAAATGTATTAGAGGTCACAAATTTTTTAAATTAAGCTTTTAGTCTTTTCCTTTTTGATTTTTTTAAATTTTTACTTATTTGTGTGTATTTATCTCTGTGTGTATGTATGTATGTATGCCATACATATGTAGGTGCTGAAGGCCAGAAGAGGGCATCAAATCTCCTGGAGCTGGAATGATAGATGATTGTAATTCACCATGTAGATTCTGTGAAGCAAACCTGGGTCCTCTAGAAGAACAGCAAGCACTCTTAACTACTAAGGGTCTCTAGCCCCTAAAATAAGATTTTAAAATTTAAATGCAACATACACACAGAAACATACATACATCACTAAATCAACTAATGAATTTTGTTGAGAAAACAAAAATTTTAAAAAGCCAAACCATAATATTATATTGTATGTATGTTTGTATATGTGTTAGCACATGTGTGAGGGGGGTGTGGTGTGTAGGCATAGATGTGCATATGTGTGTGGAGCCAGAGGTTGATGCTGGGTACCGTCTTCAGTCATTCTGCACATACATACTGAGGCAGGGTCTCCCACTTGAAACCAAAGCTCATGGATATGACTAGTCTAGCTATGGAACTTGCTCTGAGGATCCCCTGTCTTTGTCTCTCAAGTGCCGGATTCTAGGTGGGCTACCATGCCTGCCTGGGTTTTACACAGTTGCTGGGGATTTGTAGTTTGGTCCTTATACTTGTATAGCAACTGCTTTACTTGCTGCCTGAGTTGTCTCCCCAGCTCCTAAGCCATAACGTCTTTTGAAATGACTTGGTTGCTTTAAAATGTTTGTATGTTTGGTTATTTATATTCCTGTGAAATTAGTATTGCCTTTAACTTGTACATTTAATTTTTTCCCCTATTCCTATTCCCACCTCTGACTAAAGTTCCTTCACTCATTTCTGTAAAGTGTACATCACCTAGAGTCTTTTCATCACACAGCACCAAGTGTCTGCAAAGTGATCAGGGTTACTTCTAAGCTATTTTTTGGAGTCTCAAGACAATATTGACTAACATGACACTTTTTGAAAAGAAAGACAAAAATAATACCTTTAAAAAGGGCATTAGTCATAGCATTTAAAATGTATGAATAACAATGATGTTTTTACGTTTTAAAAATGATAAATTTTCTGTATTTTCAAGTGAACTTTCTTGCAAAGAAGGGTAAGAGATGGCACATTACTCATTAAAACTAAGCCTGTCATAGATTCATTTTACTTTAATATATACAGCTATAATCACATTACATAACTCTCTTGTCTGAATAGCCACAGCAGGTCATATATCACAATCAAAACAATGATAAACACTCATGGTAACCTAGAAACATGATTAAAATTTTCATTATATTACATAATCAAAATTCCAAAAGTAGGTGAAACAAAATGGTTACATATGAGTAAGTCTATTAATTGATAAGTTTAGAAGAAAGTTCACTGCCCATGGTAAGCATGCTGTGGTATTTCCTTGGTGTTTCTATTGATTGATTACACAGTTTAGACTGTTATGGTAGAGTTTTTCCTTGATGCCCAAAGATCCTCTGTATCTACTCCAACATGATGGTATAAAGGAAGCTCTCTATAATTACAGTCAAAGGAGACTGCCCAAGTTTGGAATGCTTTCTTTCATCTTCGAAGATATAATATGCACATTACAGAACCACAGGCCATTGCATCTGCAAACTGGTGATAAAAGTATATCATGTAGACTCAGCAAAAACAGTCCAATAAAGTGCAATTTTCTGCCTGGGCAGAGTGGCATAAGCCTATAATCCTCACTCTTTGGAAACGGGGGAAGGAGGATTGTGAGTTCCAGGCCAGCCTGGGCTACATTGCAAAACTGTCTCAAAAAGTTGAAATTTCTCTACCATATTCTAATTTATTCCATTATGAATTTATTTCTAATTCAGAATAAATCTGATCTATTGCACTGAAAATGCCAAGGTAAAACTGTTCACACAATAGTCCCAATTTGAGGCATGGGAAATAATTTTTGGAGTATGGTCATATGATTAACCAGGAATTGGAACTATTTAGTTATACAGTCTTACCTCATTAAGTGTATAAACACTGGATGATTTGGTCAGTATCTAGTCAATGGGACAGGCACATAAAACAGTAATTGCAATAAAATGTTGAAAATGTTACATAAGAAGCTCGCACAGAATGATATTGTGATATCATGGGTTTTAGGAGTGTGCGTCTCAACCTAGAAAATTCAGGTAAGGGTAATTGAAGCACTTAGCACAAAGATGATGCGGGCCTGGGCCCTTGCAACAGCTTGAGGGAACTGGAAAGAGCCAGGGAATATGCAGGATGTACAATAGGCACGATTAGGTAACTGATTACATAAAAGAGGTAGGAATGGATAGAACAAATATGTATGGCACACATCTATATATGACAGATTTCTGGTGTAATTGGAAGTACTATTTATCTTCACTTATGCAATGTTCCTCACAATATGGAAAGAAAACCAATTCAAAATAAAATAAAATCAAATAATGTACTAGTTGAGGCAGAGAGGTGGAGATGAAGTGGGAAATTGAACTTGGAGTACCCATGTCATAGCTTTGTAGATATATGCATATAGTATTTTATTTTGTTTTGTTTTGTTTTGAGACAGGGTCCCCCTGTAGCCCCAGGTGGCCTGGAACTCACTATGGCGTTCAGGCTGGCCTCGATCTCACAGAGTTTTGCCTACCTCTGACTCTTGAATGCTGGAATAAAAGGCATGTGCCACCACCCTGACTGCATAGTATTTTTAATGTGTTATTTTTATTAATTCTTTGAGAATTTCTTACAATGTATTTCAATCATATTCACCCCCTACTCCTCCCTCTAACTTCTTCTAGACCCACCCCATCTCCTCGCTCCCTTCACCTTTGTGTCCTCTTTTTCTTGTAAATTACTCACTGAGACCAATTTCTGCTGCCCATGTATTCAAGGGTGTGGGACTATTCACCGGAGTGCAAACAGTTTTTAAAAAAGATTTGTTTTTCTTTATTTTGTGTGTGGGGTGTGGGGCCTTGAGCCACATTGTGCAGGTGAAGGTCAGAAGGCAACTTTTGGGAATGGCTCTCTCCTTCCACCTTGTTTTTGAGGTAGGGTCCTTTTTGTTATGTCTGTCTCTGTGCATACAGGTGCAGTGGATTCTCTTGTCTGTGCCTCACATCTTGCTGTGGGACCACTGGGGCTGGGATTACAGCAGTGAAGCACTGCATTTGGCTTTTTTTTACATGGGCTCTGGGGCATGAACCCAGGTTCTCAGTGTTGTGTGGTGAGTATTTTATCCACTGAGACATCTCGCTGGCTTCAACACAGTTTAATATAGAGTCTGAACTTTGATTAAAGATACAGTGTCATTTATTTATTTGTTAATATTTTATTGATTTTTTTGTGTATTTCATACAGAATATCCTAATCATCTTTACACCACCTTCCTCATTGGCCCCCTCCCATATCCCGCCCCCACTGGAATTCATACATTCTGTAATTTGGGTTAAGGTCTATAATGTCAAGTTGGTGTCCCCAGATGTCCCTCAGTTCATCCACTGGGGTCTAGTTAGCCTATCTAGAGTCCCTCCCTTTAAGAGGATCAGCTCTTCCTCACCCAGCAGGAATGAGTTGCCAATAATTCTTGGACAAAAATTGGGGCCTGCTACCCATTTCCACAGTTCTATGCTGGGTTTTTGTCTGCTTGAGTTTGCATGGGTCAGGTCTTGTGCATGCTGACACCATTGCTGTAGGTTCATATGAGAAGAGTCCAGGAATCTGTAGGACTTTATTTCCATATGGTCATGCACCTCCTCCCTGACTCTTACAATCTTTTCGCCCCCCTCTTCTGCAGTGGTCTCTAAGCCCTAGATGGGTAGATTTTAATATAGGAATCCTGACCAAGGACCCACACTCTGTAGACTCTTATTCCTTATGTTCTGGTCATTTATGATCTTTTATGTTCTGTTGAAGCTCCCTCTATTGCATGAGGGAGCTCCACTGATGAGAATTGACAGATGTATTAGCATTTTCTTCATCCCTTGTTCTATGTTCTGTGAGCCTTATGTGTAGAGGTTGCATCGTAGATGTGCCACTTAGGCTTTGGGCAATTCACAGAGAATCTCAGTGACCAGTTGTGGAATTCTAATAATCTCTGTCTGTTGAAAAAGAAGCTTCAGTCCAGCTACTCAGGAGCTCCCTCAGAGGCCCAAGTCAGGCACCAGTCAGGTACTCTAAGGCTTCCTCCTAAGGTCTGAACCCCTACTAGTGAGTAGTCACAGCACAATTTGGGAAGCTTCCTAAGGGGAGGCCCCATTTAGGTACTCTCAGGTAGTAGGCAAAGGTCTGGGCCCCTATGAAAGGCAAAGCCTAGCCCTGGGGTGGCAGGACGGACTTCAGGTGGTCCCAGTATAGGGAGATGGGTACAGTGGGATTTGGGGAAGCTCACAACCACATACAGGCTGGATCTAGGCACTTCCAGGCAGTCTGCTAAGGCCTGGGCCTCTTCTAGGGCAGAGAAGCCCAGCCCTGGAGCAGTGGAAGGGGCCACACATGGCACCAATGTAGGGGCATGGGCACAGTGCAATTTGGGGACACTCACCACCAGTGCTGAGGTCTGGGTTTCTCCTGAAGGGCAGAAAAGCCTCAATTTTTAAAAATTTATTATTCTTATTTTATATGTATGAGTGTATTGCCTGCATGGGTGTAAGTGCACCTGAGTTGTGTGGTGCCCACGGAGGTCAGAAGAGGGTGTTGGAACCCATGGAACTGGAGTTATGGACATTTGTTAGCCTCCATGTGGGACTCAAACCCAGGTCCTCTGCAAGAGCAGTAGTGCTCTTAACCACTGATCCATATCTCTAGCCTGCATAGTATCATTTATGGATAATAAATGATTCCCCATTGTGATACTCTGAACCCCTGCATGTAACATCTTGAATATTCCTACATCCTCTGGTTCATCTCTGAATGCTAAGACATCCTTGACTTCACCGAAATCAACTATATTGCACTCAAGGAAGTACATGAGAACTTAATATCAAACAGCCTGAATGCTGAGCCACTGTGACCTCTCCTTGCTTTCAGTAACAGTTTCTATTCATGTTGGCTCATGGCTAAGTAACATTTCTTAGTTACTCTAACCTGTGCCCAAGCCATCCTATTTTGCCTTCTCCCATTAGAGTTCCCAGACTGTATGCCTGGGGCTTTGCTGGGATGTGATCTGACTTAGGTGGCCCTCTCATGCCTGGGCTGCTGCTGCTTTGTGGTGAACATCTACTGTTTATGCATCTCAAAGCTCACATTCCTTCTAGGAAATAGTCTTCATGCATTTTCCTTTGGTGGCTTCTCCCCCTGAACAGCTAGTTATTGTGAAGCAGCTGCCATCTCTTTCTCCAAGAGGCTTCAAACAGTCAGTACTTCATGTGATCTCAACTCTGGTTACAAGGGGCAGCAAAATAAAATTCCATCTGCTTTGAGCTCCCCCAAATGCATGTGCTTAGAAGATTTCTCCCTTTTTCTGGCTCCCATTCCTTTTCTTGTGTTGGAAAAAGTACACAGCTTAGAGAGGTGCTGGTGACCTGGAAATGAAGTCATTTGCAGTAAAAGACAGAGAAACCACATCCTTCTGATCACATTTGGTCCCCGAACACACACACACACACACACACACACACACACACCCACACACACACACACACACACCCACACACACACACACACACACCCACACACACACACACACACACCCACACACACACACACACACACCCACACACACACACACACACACCCACACACACACACACACACACCCACACACACACACACACACACCCACACACACACACACACACACCCACACACACACACACACACACCCACACACACACACACACACACCCACACACACACACACACACACGCATATATATATCACCAGGATTAACAAGTTGCATTATTTGTGATATAAAAGAATGCTTTCTAGTTTTGTTACTGTTCTACTGAAAAACTTTAATTGATGAAACATTTATTCAGTCAAATAATTACTGAGGAAGCATACTAGGTCAAGAATTGGGCAGGTGTTGTAGATATGGAAGAGTGTGCTCCAGAGACAGTTTTTACCCTTGTGGAGCTCACACTGATTGGAGCATATGATCAGATTTCTCTGATATCACTTCATGCCCTACCCATCAAGACTTCTGCCCAGTACCTGATGATAGATACTTCTGACCATGGGCTTTGCTTGCCAGGTCTTTCACAGAATCCCCTGAACATGCACACACTTCTTCCTCCTGTCTGAAAAGTTTTCTATCAGTTGTGTGGGCCGGTTCACTTAGATAGATCTTGCTGGGTTCTGAATCTCAAGTATTGTTAATCTGATCCAAACTGTCTGACCTATGTTACTGCAGCCCTAATTTCAGGCTGTTAATGTTGATGTTTTGCTTCATGTGCTGATTTTCAAATACAGTAAGAATTAAAAATTGTTTAAAAAGTCAGATGGTAAGAAGGAAGGAGGCTGTGGTGAGTTAGGAAGAGCTGGCACATATTCACTTCCTTAAGAGCATTCACTCACAGAAACGTTCAGAGGTACTGAGAGAGAACAGGGACCATCAACTAAGAGTTTATCTTTTGTCTCCCCCTTTTCCTTCTTCCCTTTCTTCTTTTCTTCTTTTGAAATATGTGTATTAAACAAATTCTTGGACCTATTTTAGAGGTTGAGTTACAACTTTAAACCTATAACATCCTTGTCTCTATGACATTGAGTTCAGAGCCTTCCATTTGAACTACACAATTCAATAAGCAAATCAAGATTAGTGGACATGGTTATATAACTAGTTTGAAACCAGAGTTAGAGCAGAGTCAAGATCCAGCCTAGGTGTATCTGACTCTAAGGTCCATGTGTGTGATAGAAGAAATTTAGTAAGTTAGATGATACTTAAATCCAAATATGAGTTGAGTACATTATATAATAGAATTCTAGGAACCATGAATACAACCCGGGACAGTTTTCATGTAAGATGAAGATTAAAAAATATATTTCATAGGTTGGAGTTTCAACTTAGTTAATGACGTCTTAATGACAATATTCTGAGACAATTTAAGAAAACCTATTGTTATGTCTTCTCAAAGGTAGAATGTCCAAATGACCAAGGTAGACAGACAGACAGACAGACACACACACACACACACACACAAACACACACACACAGCCTACAGACTACTTTTTTTTTTTAATCCAGGGGTAAGTAATGGGACAATGGTACCAGGAACACCTCCTCCTCAGCAAGGTCTGGGAAACTTGTTAAAACCACTCAACAACTCTTACATCTCAGTAGGACTTTTTATTTGGAATCAAATGTTGGAATTTCAGAATCTATTTTCATGAGATTTTCTTTTGTTTTTCAGACCTAGCAAGATTTGGGTCTGCATCTTATGGAAATCTGCTGTTGACTTACAGCTGTACTAGAGGTAATTCTATCAGACAGTTGACAGCCTTCCGTAATGAGTTTTCTTAGTCCTGTGTAACCCTACAAACTCAGAATATTTATGCTTAAGTTTCCATCTTAAACCAGAGATAGGAAAATGTGTTACCATCCAGGCATACCAGTGGTGGCTTTTGGGGAGGTGGTTAATCTCTCTCTCTCTCTCTCTCTCTCTCTCTCTCTCTCTCTCTTTCTCTCTCTCTCTCTCTCTCTCTCTCTCTCTCTCTCATCTTTTTTAGGGATGGTCTCATATAGCCCAGGCTATAACTCTCTGTGTAGCCAAAGATTGAATTGCTGATCCTCTTGACTTCACCTCCCAAGTGCTGAGATTGCAGGTGTTTTCCTTCACATCAGATGACTAACATTGCTTTTTAAATCTTCATGGTCTCTTTGGCGCATCCAGAGGCTTCATCCCATTCAGTGTCTGCCAAGTGCATCTAGATGAGCGGACATTTCTGCCAGATCCCCAGTTCATAGTCACATATCTATAAATTAGTACTGACCCCACTACACCTGCCCTTCTACTAATCAGGACTCTGTCAGTTGCAACTGAAATAATTCAAACTGACTGTAAACAAGCTATTAGTTCATATAATGAACCAGTATAGCAGGTAAATCTCCAGTCATGATGTTAAGCAGTATGAAAGGCTTGTCCCTACCAAAGCTGGAGGTGGTAAAGGGTTGGCTGGCTTTGGGGATGGGGGTGGGGCTAGGCAGGTCCTGGAGGCCTGAACTAACTGGAGTCAGGCCAGCAGGGGTAACTACTAGAGCTTTGTGGGAGCTGCCACTTTCTGTTCTGGAACAAGCTGAGGCACAAAGGTGAAGAGAGGAAGTCTGGATTTAAAGCCAAATAAAACAGAGAAAGAGCACCTAAAGAGAGGAGAGGCTCTAAGCAAGTGTGAGCAGTGCACTGAAAGATTCCAAACCAAGAGCAGAGACTCATTTCTGTGTGTGTGTGTGGGGGGCAGGGTCTCCCCATAGCCACAGATGGCCTGGAACTCGTTATGTAGACCAGGCTGACCTTGATCTCACAGACATCCACCTTGCCTCTTCCTTCCAAGTGCTGGGCTTAAAGGCATGCATCACCATGCCCGGGTCTTATTTTATTTTGACAGAAGCTAAGTGCACCCAGTCACTGAAAGGAGGAGCAAAAGCACTGATCCATGAACTCTGGGTCACCTGACATTCAGGGTTTGATCTCTAGCAAGCTTGTCATTGCTAACCTCCATATCTGATCCTCATCTGGCATTTTTTTTTTTTTTCCTGGCTAGATCCATTTCTTTAACCAACAGCTATTTCCTAACAACCTACTAAGCACTGCTTGAGGTACAGGAAATGAATCAGTGAGTAAAACGCTTTAGGTGTGTGGAGAAGCCCTATGAGGGAAAGTAGAGCAGGATACATATGTACACATGGACAGTGCAGGGAAGTTTTAGGTTCAGGAGAGCAAGGATCTGAATGATGCCATGCGAAAGCTGGATGTACCTGGGGTTCACAGGAGGGCAGTATAAGGAAGGGGAGGAATGCAGGAGAGGCTTCAGAGTGAAGCATCTTATAGCTCACAGATAGGACTCAATCAGATGGTAATTACCTCTAGGATCCAGTTCTAAAACACCATTTCTTTATGTTCAAGGTCCAGAATGTAGAGAAGGAATGAATCAGAGAGGACTTTGAGAGCTCAGAGGTGGGTAAAGCAGAGGAGATAACAATGCTGAGGCTCTGATGAAAGTGAATCCCACAGTGGGGCTACACCCTGCTCAAATTTCATTTCTATCTTTAAACTGGACTCTGAGCAGAATGGAAAGCGTGGGGCTTAAACATCCTCCCTCTAAGAATTCCCTTCTAATCACTTTCCACTTTCTTCCTGGACAGAGAAAATGGATTTGACAGTTGATAGTTTTTCTTCTGCATTTTCTTTGTTGAATAGGAATCTATTCTATTATGAAAAAATAAAGACTTATGGGAAATGTCATAAAATTCTGCATGAAAAACATTTGATATTTGAATTGGTTATAAGTGAATGACCATACTTAGATTTGTGGTTTTCAATGAAGAATAGAATAGAACACAATAGAATGATAGAATAGGATGGAATCAGGTTATTTTGAGAATTTAGATGTTATTTGAAATCATCCCTGATTTTTTTTTAACATGAAGAAATTGGAGAAGTTTTGCTAAAGTTTGAAGTATGTTTTCTAAACTTTACATGAAAATTTAGGTAATTTGCTCTTTCCTTTTACCTTTTAGTCACCTTTGTTGTTAAGGATATCTATATTATTGTATTATCTATATATTACTATATGTCTATGTTATGGAGGAGGATGTTGCCCACTGGGTGATAGCATTTGGGGAGAGTGGCTAGTCATTTGATCAATATATCTATACCTTTGTTTCTATGTAGACTTAATTTATTTTTGTTAACTAAAATCTATCAAAAGAAATATATATAATATTGGGGCCCAGCACATATACACATACATACATACAACTGAAAAAATTATTCCTTTTGTCTTCTCTAGTCTTCAGTATTGTTTAATTTCCTTCTGTTTAATTAAAATTTATAGTCCTAACCCAGTGAAATAATTTCAAAACCCATTTGTAAGTCAAATCCACATTTTGGAAGCATTCTGTATTTTTCAAACATTCTGTATGAAAAACTTTTGACATTTGAATTGGTTGTAAGTGAATGACTATACTTAGGTTTGTAGAACAGAAGCATAGACTAGAATAGAAAAAAAATCAAGTATTTTGAGAACTTAGTGATTCCTTGAAATCACTCTGATTTTTTTTAACATGAGAAAATTGCAAGTTTGTTCAAGTTTGAAGCCTGCTTTCCAAACTTTACATAAAAATTTATTGAGCTTGCTTTGAAATTTTTTTCAATATGTATTTTATTGAATTTTTGTGGATTTCATACAATATTTATTAATCATATTTAGACCCCCCCATCTGCACCCTCTATAGCCCCTCCATCAGATTTCATGCATCCTGATATGTTAAGGCCTATTGAGTCAAGTTTGTGCCCCCAGATGTCCCTTGGTGTGAGTTCATCCACTGGAGCCTGGTCAGCCTATCTAGCATCACTCCCTTAAAGAAGATCAAAAGTTTTGTTCAAGTTTGAAGTTTGTTTTTCAAACTTTACATGAAAATTTAGATAGCCTGTCTCTCAAATTTTGAAAAAAATTCTTTGGGACTGATAAGTAAAGTATAGGCTATCAACCAGTGAGAAGATGCATGCAGCTGTAAAGGAAGCTGGAGATTATTTGGTGGTATATACCTATGCTAGGGTGTTGCTGTCATATAATGGGCTGGATTCTTCCTGGACTAGATGCCACATATAGCCTTGAGTCTGACCACAAATCTCATTTGTTTTCTCCTATGCTTTCATTTCTGATGTCACTAATTAGTTTAAATCACCTAACAGAACCATAAAGAATAGTCAAAAGTTCTTGCAGGTCTTGGTGTTTATTCACACAAAGATATATTTGTAGTTTTATAATTCTAGGTTTTAGCAGTCATAGAGAAGGGAAATTAAGAGAGAGCAAAGTTCCTTTTTTATTTATACATGAAACTCAATCATCAGTCTAAAGGTCACTGGAAGCCTTCAGTGAACTGTGAATGAAGTCTTTAGTCTTCTTCAATACATTCAAGTCCATACAAATCACAGAGAAATGAATGATTTTGAATGGATTTATTGTTGAAATCTCTCAGAACATGTAGTATATTTTTAAGCTCATTAGACATTGAGAATTTGTTGAAGCTCAAGGTAGGGATAGCAGTTGACTGCATTGATTGTCTAATTTCTAATCTATTTCCTCACCTTCTCCACCTTACCATAAGCTCCTGGGAGACAGGTTGATAATCGCTGGGCACCTTGTTCAGAGCATTCCAATTTCTTTGTCAAGGGCACCTGCAAGTCTAATTCCTGGTCTGCTCCTTATTTTTGTTGCGCTATCGCAGATAAAGAGTATTTTCCTTTCCTGGGGTTTTCTCCCAGCATCTGTGGCTGAGAAAGACCTTTCTCTCCTGATCCCATGGGATCTATGATCAGGATCATGACCCTTCCTTCATGCTAACTGGAACTTATCAGGAAGTTTCTCAAGGTACCTAAGCCAACTTTTTCTAATTTTTCCCCATGTCATGTATGGTATCTTGTTCTGGAAATGGCTGATGAATAAGCACTCCTTTCTGAAAACCACTGTCAGTTTTCATAGGTGTCATTTTGTGTGCGGGAGTTCAGACTGATTCACAGAATGAAAGCCTGTACTTCATTGCTGTTCCAGGCATCAACAATTGGAAGAATGAGTCCATAGCTTCAATATTTACTATGAAATAGTATAAGGCACTCTAGTTCAGAAGGTTTTTTTTTATTTAACAGAAACATTACAACTGTTTCATTTTGGGAGTTATTCAGGTAACCTTGTATATCTTTTAATATATGTATTTTATATTATGTCATGAAATTGTTTCATAAAGACCAAAAATAAGAAGGATGAAAAGACAGAAAGAGATAAAGGAGGAATGGGAAGGAATATGTTTCATAGTTCTCTGATGAGTTCCTCTCCCAAAGATTCTAGACTTTATTATTCCTTTGGGAATTTAATTTCAAAGCAACTAGAAATTGGTTTAACTAATATTGTCACATGACCATATGACCATATTCCATTTGGCAAAATACTCTGTTGGAAGAAAAAAATTGCATTCTTTTTTTTTTTTCAATGAACTGCGTTAGATTTAGAGTAGGATGCCTGAACATACTTTATATTGGTAAAGTTATATTACTGCCAGTACATAGACATGTACTGGTCCCATTCCCTTTAAAATATGAAGTTTTATTGAAATACATGGTTACTTTTATGCTATAAGGATAGATTCATTTAGTTGTGGGAGAAACTATGTAGCCTAAAAAGCCTTAAGTATTAACTATTTCACTTAAAAAAAACCTTATCCCTGGTTCAGAACTGTCCTTTTTGAAATATCTATAATGAAGGATTATTTTTAAATGTTTTAAAACATCTAGAATGGACAGATACTTTTTATAGGTTGTGATGAAAATGAGTTACTAGCAAAACAAAATAAAAGTATCAAGCACTTAAAATAATAAGCCCAGACTACTGTGCCAAACAGCTGTAAGAGTTTCTAAATACACAATCTTAGTTTCTGTATTTATCTCCCAGTGGGTGAGTGATAGTTTGCAGACCAGCACTGGCCAGTAGACCACACTTTGAATAGTGGTAGCATAGAAGAAATGACAGAAACTAAGCAAATAGTATCACAAAATCTATGTCAAATTTTCCTAAGAGCTAAGATAAAGTGAAGTAAGACTTCATTGTAGGGTTGACCAAGATGAGACTTTCTGAAGAAATGAATCCCCAGCTGAGATTAAAGAGTGAGTACAGCTGGATACAGTGCTTCTAATTCCAGGTCACTGGGAAGCTGAGGTGGGAAGATTGAAAGTTTGAAGCCAGTCTGGGCTACCTACAAGACATCATCCCAAGAAAAACTAACAGTAGTGGTATTAATAATTATAAGTAAATGCAAATTAGGCAAAGAGCACTTTTGCTGGACTCTGATTGTGGTAAGAGAGCATCCTTTAGGTGGGAAGGTGCTTCCTTTCATGTATCTGAATCTCTACTAAGCATTGTATGTGTGTTTCTTCAGTAATCCCCTCAATGGTCCCATGAGGTCATTATCTTCTCACTCATTCTCTCCATGTTCAGGGAGCAATCAATCCCATGCATGTTTTATTTCCGATTTATGCATAAGAGCCCTTCACTAGCACTCAGCCAGCTCCTTAATGGTGCAAGCGGAACTGGATTCCAGAACTCTTTGATGCCATGGTCTGTGCTTTCTTTTACCTACTGTGCTAGACTACTATCATTTTAACCTTAATAATCTATTATTTTAGCCTCAGTGGCATGTGCCACGAGTTCTTAGCAGTTCTAATTTTGTCTTTCCTGGCAAGGTGAGAACATATGGTTAGTGTTACTCTATTTCCAATGATTTACATTGAGAAAATGAATGTAGGACCAGAATATTCAATGTAGTGTATTTCAGCTTCTCATAGGAGGGGTGTGTGTGTGTGTGTGTGTAAATATCACATGTGTCAGAATTAGGTTTATTTATGAGTTATAGAAACCCCAGGCAGCAGTTACTTTGAAGGTCCAAACTTGTTTCTCTGTTATATAAAACTTCAGACAGGTAGGTAATCCAGAATTGTATTCTGTGAAGTCACAAAAATGCCCGGGACTGCTGACATTTATACCAAACCATCTCATGATTCTTTTCTAGGGCTGCAGTAATAAAATGCGTCAAAGTGGATGGTTTGCAGAAGTTATTTATTTTCCTACAATTCTAACAATAAAAACTCAAAGCAATGTATCCAGGGGCCATGCTTGCATGGAAGGATGCAGAGGAGAATCCTTCTGCTCTGTTGGCATCCCCTTGTGCTCCTGGACTTGCAGACACATGACTCTGATCCCTCTCTGTGTCATCATATGACCTACTTTTGTCATGTCTCTACAGTATCTTTCTTTTGTGCCTGCCTATATGTCTTCAAATAGCATACTCTTTGTATGCATTTTCCTCTTATATTTCTAGTCATTTTGGAGTAGGGCCCATCAAAATGACCTTGCTATAGCTTTAATATATCTGGAAAGGTCCTGTGTCCAAATACAGTCACACTCACAGAGAGTAGTGGTTAGGACTTCAGTATTTTATTTTTTGGGTGAGAGTGCAACAATTTAACTTACAACGGGTTTCATCATGTGTTTATATTTCAACTTGCAAAAGAAGTTAAGACCTCCTTCCTGTATGGATACTTTGTAAGTGTTATACAAAACATTCTGTTTACACTGGCCATAGATTAGTGAGAGGAGGTTGGCAACTTTGTGCCTAGCTAATTTTGATATTCTAACATGAAGAAAGATGAAAAGCATATATATTGAGTGACAGCTATACCTGCCATATGGTTTACAGTTGCAGTTTAAGTAGGACACACTTACTAGTTTCTCTGATCTACTAGATTGCAGTGCTTGACCCTCCCACAGAAAACCCTGTGGTCAGGCCCATCACTTGGGGTAGACTTAAACAGACCTATCAGCCTTCCAAGAAACTAGTAACAAGCCACTAGCATAGTGTAGTGAGGAAATAGTATGACTAGAATCAGACTGTGGTTATAGAACTTAAACAGACCTATCAGCCTTCCAAGAAACTAGTAACAAGCTACTAGCTTAGTGTAGTGAGGAAATAGTATGACTAGAATCAGACTGTGGTTATAGAACTTAAACAGACCTATCAGCCTTCCAAGAAACTAGTAACAAGCTACTAGCTTAGTGTAGTGAGGAAATAGTATGACTAGAATCAGACTGTGGTTATAGAACTTAAACAGACCTATCAGCCTTCCAAGAAACTAGTAACAAGCTACTAGCTTAGTGTAGTGAGGAAATAGTATGACTAGAATCAGACTGTGGTTATAGAACTTAAACAGACCTATCAGCCTTCCAAGAAACTAGTAACAAGCTACTAGCTTAGTGTAGTGAGGAAATAGTATGACTAGAATCAGACTGTGGTTATAGAACTTAAACAGACCTATCAGCCTTCCAAGAAACTAGTAACAAGCTACTAGCTTAGTGTAGTGAGGAAATAGTATGACTAGAATCAGACTGTGGTTATAGAACTTAAACAGACCTATCAGCCTTCCAAGAAACTAGTAACAAGCTACTAGCTTAGTGTAGTGAGGAAATAGTATGACTAGAATCAGACTGTGGTTATAGAACTTAAACAGACCTATCAGCCTTCCAAGAAACTAGTAACAAGCTACTAGCTTAGTGTAGTGAGGAAATAGTATGACTAGAATCAGACTGTGGTTATAGAACTTAAACAGACCTATCAGCCTTCCAAGAAACTAGTAACAAGCTACTAGCTTAGTGTAGTGAGGAAATAGTATGACTAGAATCAGACTGTGGTTATAGAACTTAAACAGACCTATCAGCCTTCCAAGAAACTAGTAACAAGCTACTAGCTTAGTGTAGTGAGGAAATAGTATGACTAGAATCAGACTGTGGTTATAGAACTTAAACAGACCTATCAGCCTTCCAAGAAACTAGTAACAAGCTACTAGCTTAGTGTAGTGAGGAAATAGTATGACTAGAATCAGACTGTGGTTATAGAACTTAAACAGACCTATCAGCCTTCCAAGAAACTAGTAACAAGCTACTAGCTTAGTGTAGTGAGGAAATAGTATGACTAGAATCAGACTGTGGTTATAGAACTTAAACAGACCTATCAGCCTTCCAAGAAACTAGTAACAAGCTACTAGCTTAGTGTAGTGAGGAAATAGTATGACTAGAATCAGACTGTGGTTATAGAACTTAAACAGACCTATCAGCCTTCCAAGAAACTAGTAACAAGCTACTAGCTTAGTGTAGTGAGGAAATAGTATGACTAGAATCAGACTGTGGTTATAGAACTTAAACAGACCTATCAGCCTTCCAAGAAACTAGTAACAAGCTACTAGCTTAGTGTAGTGAGGAAATAGTATGACTAGAATCAGACTGTGGTTATAGAACTTACTGCTGTGATCTTGCATTCATCCAGTGAATTTCTCAAAGCCTCAGTTTACTTAATGATAGATTGTGAATTGTGAGAAATATCTACTTTATTTATTTATTTATTCATTTATTGATTTTTGTATGTATGTGTCTGCATAAGTTTATGTACTACATGTGTGCAAGTACCCAAGGAGGGCAGAAGAGGGTGTTGGATCCCCTGGAACTGGAGTTATAGGTGGTTGTAAGCCACTGATGTTGGTGCTGGGAACTAAACCCATGTCCTCTGCAATAGCAGTAATTGCTCTTAACCACTGAGCCATCTCCCTACTCCAATATCTACCTTATATTTTATGGTAAGTACATAGTATGTGAAGTATAACCAAAACTGTTTTATGGCAAGTAGTATATTATATGAAAGTTCCTGGCACAGAGAAGGTTCTTTAGAGCTGACTGTTAGACACAAATCTAGGAAAGAGATGAAGGCAGGAAAGAAAAAAGGAAGGAAGCTGGAGTACCAAAAATGGCTTTCTGGACGTAACAGTTTTGAGCCAAACCATGACTTGAGGAAAATGAGTAATTAATTCGGTGTCTTTTAAAGGAAGTCATAGTTGTTTTGAGATCTGATCATTTACTCTTATTCATTCTTTTGATGTGACTTACAGCTATGCCACACAATTTGAATTCTTGGTTGAGGGATGATTTTCAGGGATTTTAGCCAGAACTCAGCCTTCAAAAAGGCAGCATCACATGGCCTGATGAAGTGTCAGAGACTACAGTTGCAGTTAACTTTCAGGTGTGTTCCATCCTAGTGATGCCTTCAGCATTGCATAGTAAATCCAGTATTTACACAGACATTGTAGCAAACAGTCTCTGGCTGTCCTCTAATGACTGATCTCCCCCTTTCCATTTGGTTGCATTTTTGACTGGAGCACATGACTGCCCAACAAATGACATTTTTTAGTCCTTCTTCAAGTGTTAGCTGGGGGATTTGAGCATAAGTAGCACATGTAACTTCTGGGTATGTCCTTAGAGGAAGAGGTGCCTTTATCTCTATCACTATTTTCCTTTTTTCTACCTAGAAGTGAATGTGATACTGAGCCTTCTGGGTCAGCAAAGCAATAAGGTGACTGAGCCTGGATCCCCAATGTCATGGGACTCCTGAGTCAGCCAAGTTCTGTGTCAACTGGGATTGTTATACAATGCAAATCACTGTTGTTGGGGACTTTATTATAGAAATTGAACTGCTATTTTTTATTGTATTTTATTTACATTTTTATTGAATTTTTGTACATTTCATATAGAACATCTCAATCAATCTTAATCATCTTTATACCTCCTCTCCCCAATGGCACCCTCCCACTGGAATTCATACACTCTGTCATCTGTGAAAACACAGATTTTGGTATTTAAAGTGGGCATTGACTGTGGAGGCAGGTGATGAGAAAGCTATCTGTCATTACTATACAGTGAAAATTATTTCAAAGTCTGTTATCTACAATGACTTAGAGGATAAACCAAATACTCATTACTCATCATGGCCATAAATTTAAAAAGTTGAAAAAACTTGAAGCCATTGGAGTGTATTAGCTGCTACTTTACTTCTTTCAGTGAAGTTTTCAAAACTGGTAAGGGCTGGGTTGAGTCTAATACAAAGATGGAAGAGAACACAGTGGAGAAGTTCTTTCCATCAACAGCCAGCAATTTAAGATGACAAATTCAGTAATTTCAGGCCTTTGGAGGGCTGAAAGAACTAACCAACTTTTCAGACAAGACACAGCTAGAAGCAATAGGAGTGATAAGATTCTTTGAGCTCCTCATTAATCTCTACCAACCCCACTGCAAACAAGTTCACATAAAAATAATAATGGTTTCAGACAGATTTTTTTTCCCATGCTCAATAAAAGCATGTTCAGAAAGCTTTAAGTGTTTTTTTTCTAAAATAGGAATCGTGTAAGTAAAATGAATTTCTTAACACACAAATGTGGCTCTAAGTAAATTTATCTATCCTGAAGATTTTCAAGTCAAAGGATGTACCTCCCTGATTTACAAGTTTTCTCAGAGGATACACAGAATGGACACATGAAACCTGAAAGGGGTCAGTAGTGGATGCTCATGTTTATTGTTTCTAACAGTTCATAAGAATTTCCCTGTGATCAAGAGTCTTGTACTTCCCCTTAGCCACATTTAGCTTCTCTCCTGCCTGTCTCCTGTTTGACTACAGAAGGTCAACTGCTTTTGTTCCAACTCCAATCTCATCCTTCTGTGCATGCATTCTTCTTTAGAAGATCTGCAATAATTAGTGATTCATAATAATGCAAACTAGATGACTTATAATGAAACAGACCCTTGTGGCCAGAAAGGAATATTCACTTAATTTCATTGTATATGCATTGTTCTCTTGCAAATAAACATGATTATACCATGGAGATGACCAGTATGATGTTGAAAGCACAAATAGTTATTACAATAACATAAAATTCTGTAAATAAACTGCAAAGGAAATTTTAGTTCATGGAGCAAAAGGGCCTGCTGACAAACTATGTTCACATGTTAATGAATATAAAATAATGGTGTCGGATGATTATATTATTTACATTCATCTTGATACATTTGAAAGAGTGATAGGATCATCTGTTTTTATCAAGTATCAAAGCATACTATAATTGGTCTTCTTGAGACAGGGTCTCCCTGCAGCCCCAGCTGACCTGGAACTCGCTATGTAAACCAGGCTAGCCTCGATCTCACAGAGCTCTGCCTGCCTCTGCATCCTGAATGCTAGGATTAAAGGCATGCACCACCATACCTGGCTCAACATGTTTGTTTTTTGTTTTGTGTTACTAGGGATTGAACCTAGAGCCTTTACTATATTTGACAAGTATTCTACCACTGAATTATATCCCTGGCCCTGCAATATGCATGAGTTCTTTTTGGAGTTTACAGATTCTAAGGGTTTATTGGTTATGGGGATAGGACAAAATAATAATTTGTATGAGAGTAGAATGATCAACAAATAAATGATATAATCTCTAAAGACATAGCCAAAGAAGCATCATGGAAAACGTGGAACAAAACAATGCTATTATTATTTTGGTCTGAAGAATTGAACTAAACCTGTGTCCTATCACTCACTTACCATTGAGCTACAGCCCAAAAGCAACATTTTTATTTTTAAAAAATATTTTAATTTTTTTTTGTCTTTTCGAGACAGGGTCTCCCTGTAGCTACAGCTGGCCTGGAACTCACTATGTAGATCAGGTTGGCCTTGAACTCACAGAGATCTGCCTGCCTCTGCCTCCCGAGTTCTGGGATTAAAGGCATGCGCCACAATGCCCAGACTATTTATTTTAATTTTATGTGTATGAGTGTATTGCCTGCATGTGTGTAAGTGTACCTGTGTCATGCAATGCCCACAGAGATCAGAAGAGAAGAAGGCATTGGATCCCCTGGAACTGGAGTTAGAATGATTGTTAACCCCCATATGGGTGCTGGCAATCAAACCTAGGTTCTTTGCAAGAACAGTCAGTGCTCTTACTGCTGAGCCAACTCTTCAGGCCCAGCCAGCATATTTTTAAAATTAATCTAGAAGAAAAGTAAGAATGAGTCTCAGAAAAGAATCATGTTGTAAAACTCATTTTTTACAATTTAATTTTACTAAAAGTTGTAGACAACCATGTAATCTTTGTAACTTTACATTTTTTGTTAGTATGCAAAATAATGGGCTTTGTTTTGATATTTTTGTAGATATATATTGTATTTTGCTCATATTCTACCTCTACTGTCTTATCTTTCCTCCCCACTCCACTGGTTTCCCTCTTCCCAATTAATAGTCCCCTCTCTGCTTTTGGATCACATTGGATTGTAAGTTTTGCTACTATTTAAACTTATGAGGAAACAAATTTATAAGTAGATTGAAAATGCTTGAAAGAGACGTCATAGCATTCAAGTGTTCTTTATTTGTATATTCAAGCGAAAATCTTAAGATCTCATTTATGTTATGCCAACTAGATTACCTTGTATCAACTTGTACATTGAGAGTTATGTATCCTCTGCTGCTCCTGAGCCAATAATGCCTTTGTTTAGAATCGCTTGTGACTCTGGATGCTGTACATTATCTAGGGAGCCAAGGGAAATCAGCAAAGTTTTTCTGTATGAAGTATTGAGGAGGTTAAGCTTCATACTTGGGTGTAATGGATGCACCCTTCAGTGTAAGTATAAACGGTAACATTAGGTTATTTGAGGTGAAGAAACATCCCTGGAGACAGTAACAAAGTATGCCTTTCTTCTTTTGATGAGGTCTTTTCAGAAATGGTTGAAAATATACTTTCTCATTCCTTTCATATTTGATACTGTTACATGGAGCTATTCTTGCTGAAACAATGTTACTCCACATGCTTTTCTTGTATCCAAAGCAAATACTAGTTTCCAGTCCTTTGTGCTTTTTCAAATGGACTTTTCAATTCCCAATTATGAACTGTATTCATCCTTCCATAGCTAGGAGGCTTGGCAAGTGCTTTCTAATGAAACACTGTACACCTTATTAGGTTTGCTACTTTTTTTTAAACAAAAGGAACAGGAAGAAAACAAGTCAATGGAATGTTTGGAAAACATTTATCTTGGTTTTCTAAAAAGGAAAAAAGTATTGGACCTGATTAGTAAAATGGCCACTTTTAAAATTTTATATACATGGGCATTGAATAATCATGTTAACAAAACTATAGTTTCTAAGACAACCTTTGTCTGTCTTCAATATAGTTTATACTACTTGTTCCTGTTAAATCCAAATATGAAAAACTAATAAAGCATGGTGCAGTCTCCTAATGGATCTATTGCTTTCTGTATTTCACAAGCAAACTTCCTGTTGACTCAAAGGGGCTGTTAACATACAGCACACTTCTATCTCTGCACCTGCTACAACTCTATCCTCAGGGAGGCAGATCGCCGAACCAGAGACTCCTCTTTCCTGATGTTGGACCTTCACTTTCATTCTGTAAGCAAAGATAGTACTAGACATTTGTGGAATTTTAAAACTCTGAGGAATCCCTGCATCGCTCGGTCATTCAATTACTGTCTTCCCTTCTCCATCCTACTTCCTGTGATTCTAGAATGAGGTCTTGGGTTTACACCTTTCATGTCCATACTTAGAAAGCATCTTTGCCTTAGCACCTGGTGCAGATCACCAATTGAAAGGACATTGTCGACTGAAGTTTCTGATGCTTGCCATTTACAGTTTCTGTAGAGGAAATTTCAAACGAATCATATTTACTTAAAAAATAAACACACTACTGCAATCCATTGTCAGTATTCCTTTGGATAGAATTGGGGTCTGCTGTTCATTTTTCCAGTAGTATGTTGGGTTACTGTCTGGAAGAGCCTTTATCTATCCTAGCCAACAACTCGACTGAAGGTATCGCCTGTCTGGCTTTGTTGTTTGTTGAGTAACTTTTAGTTATGTATATGTATGCTCTTATGTTATTATGTTGGCCCCTTTAATCTTTGGTTATACTTCCCTTTTGGGTGTTTAAGGACATACAATTGGACCAGATAAACTGATTTGTTTTTACTCTTGAGGTCGTTAGAGGATTTGTTCCTCAGGGGTCCCATGGGGTTGGGAGAGCCCCTGGCTCCTTTCTTTTACCAGCTCCATCCATGTGAGGATATGAACAGCTGACCCTCCTGGAACAGGGACCTCTGGCTGACTAGATTTACCAGAAGGGCAGACAGGGGAAATGGATGAGGGTGCTGACAACACAGTGGACAGTGACAGGGATGGCAGAGTATGGAGCCTCTAGTGGGAGAGGAAGGCTGTCTATCTGACGAGTTTGTAATCATGCTCAGATGCCAAGGAGCTCAGAAGGTGGGCGACTGTGACCAGATGACCCACCACCATTACAGGACATTTTGCGCGATGCTCATAGTCCCTGGGAACTAATCGACCCAGGAGGGCAAGGAGCAAAAAGTGTCCTTTGAATCCCTCTGACCCAATTAGTATAGATCTCAAGGTATGTCTGTTAAACATCCAAGAAGGTTAGTTCCACCATTCTGGCATTT
>NW_008330777.1:3897061-3912678 GCF_000622305.1 Nannospalax galili
TAAACACACTGATGGTTTTTGTCTATTGTTTCTTTGTAATTATTTTTATGAGAAGAGATAGCCTTTTTCTTATATGCATTATTGCCTGGAGAGCAGTAGACACAAGTCGTTCTTTATCACCACAATGAAATCTTGATTGCAAATTTAATAAATTAGTTGAATTTCCATTTCTGTAACTTTAAAATGAGGATAGTGATTATTATCTTGCAGTATATTGTTGGGGTTGTAGAATCAATACAAAATCATGTTGTATGTTAAAAGCAAAAATATATAAATTCAGGTGATGAAATTTTCACTGAATTGGCAAGTCTGTTTCCTAGTTGGGCATCCTAATTTTCCTAGTTAGGTCTTACTATTTATCCATAATATAAAGCACATTACTCTAGCTCAAAGAAATGGGGATATATTTTTATGAATGCCGTGGTACAGAAAAATAGTAGAACTATGAAAGAGGGCCTCAGAGAGTGCCACTTTTGCACATCTCTAACTGTGCCATTCCTCATAGTACAAGAAGTTCAAGGAGGAAAGATGTGTTTTTCCAGAGCCCACATGCCCCTTGTATCTTCAGTTCTGCCTGGAGAGACCCTAGGATTCTCAGTCCCAATACACCTGTCTTTTCAAGGCTTCCTGAGCCTCTTCCCTGGGCCAATCTCTCAAGGGCTGACAGTTTCATGATTGGATGTTAGGACTTGGGTGTCTATACATGCAATGTGTTGACCCTTAGTTGTACTTTGTGGAAAAGGAAAGAGGGCATATACTACCTGCCTTTCAAAGGTCACTTTCTATTACAGAATCTGAGGAGTCCCAGAGCTTTAATTTTTCAAATATTTCCTCTCATGTGATTATAAAGTTTATTTGTCAAATTTCTGCATTATCATCTCTCTGATTCTAAGAAGATCTCTGGACATTGGAAATTGGTATGGGATGCTCATATCTTCAGTACAAAAGCATGAACACTCTCAAACAAGTCATTTATTATTCTCCATTCTGTAACTACTCAACGACTCATTCTTCCAGGAAAATGGTAAGGTATAAAGGCCCAATCCAAATTATTATCTCCTTTGCTTGGGCCTGTTCTCTCTTTAAATTATCTCTATTGGAATGTGAATTAGAAATTTGAGAATAAAATCTCTTTTGCTTGTCAATTATCCAAATTAGTGTGTTGGTCATTTAATAACCCAAATGAATGCAATTTTTTAGAAATACTTATGGAGATGAGAACGATCAAAATTCATGCAAGCAACTCCCTGCTGCATAAAATACACACAAAAGGAACCACCTGGCCTGGCTTGGCCTGGCCCTGTGCTCTGCTGTGTACCAAGGAATAGGAGGAGCTTGCTGCCTTTGTAGAGATAAGCCCTTCCTTCTGCGTGCCTTTAAGTGAACTTTCTTGGCACTTAGGAATCTATCTCTGTCTTAAAATTTTTCCTGTTGTTATTTTGTTAGCAGAAATTTTGGGGAGTACTGTGGCCATCAGATGATACAGGGGAAATCAGAGCGCCCTCTTGAGGGTCTTTGTTTTGTTTTGTTTTTTGTTTTTTAAATTTTTATTGAGCTTTTAAAATTTTATACATTTCCCACTCAAATCCAGACCCCCTCCTCCATCCATGCCTCCCCCTATTCCCCCTACCAAACCCTATGCACCCTGCCATACATGCTGAGTCCTATTCATTCAGGTCTTTTTGTATTTGAGACAGGGTTTCCTTGTGGCCCCACCTAGTCTGGAACTGGCTACGTAGACCAAACTGGCCTTCACCTCACAGAGATCTGCTTGCTGTTCTCTCCCAAGTGCTGAGATCAAAGGTGTATAAACTATACCTGGCCTCTTGGGATTCTTAATCTGATTAATAAAAGAATTTTAAAATGAATTCAAAAGGAAGCTTGAGGACAGTTTTTATTAGAGTCTAAAAGAAAAACCTCAGGGCAGGCAAACTAAATCTCAGCAGCTGGATGGAGAAAGATAATGAAGAAAAAAGTGTTAGAAAAACCCAACCATGCCTTTTGAGTTAAACTGGCTGGAGGTCAGCCACATGGCAGCAGGTAGCCACATAGTGGTGAGGGGGCTTTAGAGAAAGAATAAGGAAGCCCAAAGTGCTAGAAAAAAATTTACATAGGTTCTAGCCAGAATCCTAAAGAAAGAGACAGAAAAAATAAAAAGGAAAAATTGAATCTTTCTGAAAGATGGTCAGGCTCAAAGAACCTCATGGTCACTTTTAGGGACTCTACTAGGGGGCAGGAATTCTTGGAAAGAAAAGTACAGTATCACATTAAAGGGATAATTATTTCACCTATCTCTAGCACCACTTAATTAAAAAAAATAAGTTAGGTGGGCCTGCCTTTCTGTGAATGGTCCCACTTTCCTAAGGGATTGTACTTTGGCTAGGTGATTGACCAGCTCAGCTAGGTGTCTACCCAGGTCAGAGATTTCATCCTGTTGACCAGAAGGAACTAGTTTTCCCTTGATGGGCCCTTATTGCTGTTGTGTTAATTTGTCCCAACAAACATCAGCATAGTACCTGCACCTGAAAGTTTTGCCATGCGTTCAAATGTGGTTTTCTATTCATTTTCACAAGTAATACCTCACATACTCTGTATTCTGAAATGCCCTGAAATACAAGTTGCAAGGTTTTATTTTTAATGCATCACTTTTCTTTTGACACTGCCATTTTAAAAAGTATCTTAAAAGGATCTATACATTTAAGCTGTCTAATTTCTTGGCATGAAATTGCTCATAACATTTGTTGTTTTTCCTCTTAAAGTCTGTAAGATTTTATGCCTGCCTCACTTTTGAAATATTTAGTTTTTATTCTTTTTATTTCCCAGTCAGTCAGTGTAACAATGGGTTTATCAATTTTGTGTTTACAAAGAATTAGCTTTATTAAGTTTTCCATTTCATTAATTTCTTCTCTTGGTTATTTCCTTCTTTATTTGTTTTTTTTTCCTTTTGTTTTCGAAGTTTTCTAGGGTGATTACATACCTCACTTCTTTTCAAATTTAAACATTTAAAGCTATAACTTTCCCTCTAAGTACAAATTTTGATGCTTTATTTCTTTAGAAACAACAAAATTTGAGATTTTTTTTTTTTTTTTTTTTTTACAATCCCAGCCCTCCTGGAAGTCACTATGTGAACATGTGAACCATGCTGGCCTAGATCTCATATCTGCCTGCCTCTGTCTCCTGCAGACTTGGATTAAAGGCTTGAGCTGCCATGCCTGGCAAGCTGTTGAATTTTTGACTGTTACTATTTTGGGTATTTTCTAATTTTTCCTTATGATTTTTTTCAGTGATACATAAGTTATACAAAAATGTAATATAATTTCTAAGTATCTTGTATATTCTTTATATTCTTCATATTTTTAAACTTTATTTTAAAATTAATTACCATTGTGACCAGAGAATAGACACTATTTGGGATTTCAATTCTTGAAATTGATTTAACATTTATTAACCTTTTTTTTTTTCTGAAAAGATTTTACTTGTCTCCAGGATGATCTCTAACTTGTTAGTTCTTGCCATACTAGCGTCCTGAGTAGCTGGGATTGCAATAAACACCACCACACCTAACTTATTTTTTAAAATTAATCCAGAATGCCTTCTACTTTTAAGTCAATGATCTATGTGCATTTGAAAAGAGTATGCTTCCTGCTCTTGTTTGGTTAGTGTTCTGAGTATCTTTAGGTCAAGTGGGCTGGTATTTTTATTGATTGATAGTTGAATTCATATAGCTGTATCAAATGCTGATAGACGGTTGTTATAATCCCCATTATGACTTTGATTATGTTTTCACGTAATTTTGTCCACTTCTGTTTTTATGGCTTTTGAAGTTATGTAATTAGGTGCACACATACTTATAATTATTATGTGCTATTGTGTATAACAGATCTCTGTTTCTGAAAATAGCCTATATTAAAATCTATTTGTGTAGATAATGTGACTGTCTATAATTATATACTTACTATTTATGTTATTTTGTTTCTATACAATTACTTTCATCCTGCTTGTGTATTTATATTTAAAGGAGAATATAGGTAGAAATTTGAAAATCAGTTCTAATGGTCTTTCCCTTTTTTCTACCTCTTATTTCTATTTGCTCTCATCTTATTGCATGCTGGGACTCTAGTTCTACCCTGAGCACCTGAAGAAATGGTATTGCTTCTTGTCTTGTTTAGGACCCAAGGAAATTTGTTAAATGTCACTTTATTTTCAGTGTTTGCATTAATTGTTTTGTAGATAGAATTTATATCTTTATCAAATTAACAAATCCTATTCCAAGTATTCCTAGCTTTTATTCTCTCTATATTGTCTCTCAAATGCTTTTTCTAAATCTGCTGAAATTATCATTTTTAATATTTTTCTTGAAATTTAAAAAAGTATTTATTTATTTATTTATTTATTTATTTATTGTGAGCACTTGTGCCACAGTGTGTGGTTATGGAGATCAGAAGACAACTTGAAGGAGTCAGTTCTCTCCTTCTACCTAGTACATCTCTGGGATTGCTCAGTTCCTCTGGCTTAGTGGCAAGGGCTTTTACTTGCTGAGACAACCCACTAACTTCCAATGTTTTTTATTATATAGGTTTGGGTTCATGTAATCAGTTAACATTTTTATTCTTTTGTTTCTTTGAAATAATTTATATAAGGAAGAAATTACTTCTTACTTGAAATTTTGGGAGCACACATGGAAAACCACTTATATATAGGCTTTTATTTTCCCTTTAGTGAGATTTGAGAATGTTTTGGTTATCATTTTGATTTGCCTAACAGTTATATTGATATTTTCTATTTTTAGTTTTTTGTTAACAATTTTTAAATTTAAGAAAATTTTATGTCTGTGTTTTCCTGCATTTATGAAGGGTACCCATGTGATGCAATGCCCACAGAGGCCAGAAGAGGGTATAGGATTCCTGGACCTGGAATTACTGTCAGTTGTTAGCCACCATGTGGGTGCTGGGAACTAAACCCCGGTCCTCTGCAAGAGCAGCCATTGTTCTTAACCACTGAAGCCTCTCTCCAGTCCCTTCTATTTTTATTTTAAATTTATTATTTTCATCTACATTTTAGTTGGACATATAATTTGATCTTATATACTCTAATCTCTGCCATATTGATAGTTGTTTGTATATATTCTTTTATTTTGTGTAATTTAAAAAGTATAGACTATACTTTTCCAGATGCAGGAAGAAAAGCAATCCCCAGTGTTGTGTAACATTTTCTTCCAAGATAAGACATTCCATCCTGCAGAGGAGCATCCTAGAAAAAGCAGAGACCAGCCTAACTACCTGTTAAGAGGTTCAGATGGACTGAGCAGCCCAGAAGAGACATTCTCCAACCTATCCAGCTGCTGGCAAGTTGTGCAGTGAATGCCAGGTTTCCAGCTTCTAAGATCCATCACCCGTGCTGGGGTGGGCTTTTGGTGATGCAGCTGTCTTTGAGTCATTTCTGCTCTTGTAACTAACTCCTCCTCATACTGTTTTAAGTCATCCAGATCAAACTCACTGGTTTACTAAGTTGGACTTTGGTGCTATCTTACTTTGGTCTGTCTTTGTTTCCCTATGTGAAATGAGTAGACATTTGTTCATGTCTCCCCATGGATAATGTCACATAACACCAGGATGGAGAACCTCTGGATTTTATTCATGTGCTCTTACCCCCGCTTTCTAGCTCCTATCAAATAGTTTCATTCTCAGAATTCTTCCCAGGACACAGATATTTTAAGAGAGCTGTTCCCTTCAGAGGCAGTTATCATTTTTCAGGGAAGGGAAGATGTAGGAGGAAGGTGTGGCAAAGAGGTGAAGAAATGAGGGTGGACATGCTTAGTGTCCAGTTGCTTGTACTCCCAGCTTTGCATCCTGACCTTCGCTGAGCTCCTGTGCTGCCAGGTACTATTCTCCTTGCCATTGCTTCTAGAGGCTCCTCTGTGTTACTTTTAGCAAAGCAACAGCTAGCAACATCTTTGGGTAGTGTTGAAGAAATGATGGTCACTTTTAGAAAGGGCTTGGCTGCTTCTCCCCTGCCACTGCATCACCATCTTCTGCATCATGCCCTTTTGCTCCCCACACCTTCTACACCCTGGCCTCCACCTCTTTCTCTAAAGTCTCCCACACTTGGTGCAAAGTTCACAGATTCCTTAACCTCTGTCTCATTTCCATGCCATTTTCAGAGTTTAGTTTAGGTCCCTGCTATTTTTGACATCTTTTTTTGAAACCACCAGTAGATTATTTGCAAAACAGAAAATCTGTGTATCATGTAACTATTTTCTAACCTTTAAAAATATTGTGATAGTCGTTAAGTGCTAGGCATCAACTTTTTTTTTTTTTTAACCTTCTGGGCTTGGGGATAGGATTGCGTTTTTCCTGCTGTGGTCTGTGCTGAAGTTCAGTGTGGTGGTGGGACCGGCTTTGAACAATGAACATTGAACCAAAGCCTTTGGTGTTGGGAGGCCTAAGTGTTACTGCCTGATTTACCACCTTCTCTTTTACAGTTTCCCATGGTAGCCACTCATGCAAGCTTTGTTGTTGTTGTTGTTCTGTAAAGCACCAGGCCCTAGGATCTCTGTTGCAGTTACTCAACTCTGGCTATATTGCAAAACAGCAATAAGCAGCCACGAATGAACGAGACTGTTGCGATCCAGTGACACATTTATGGACACAATTTGAATTTCATGTCATTTTCACATGCAGCAAAATATTCTTTTAAAAGATCTTTGGACTTTTAGAAACCTAAAAACCATTCTTAGCTCCTAGATCAGACAAAGTCAGGCAACAGGCCAATTTGTTCACAGACCATCGTTTACAATCCCTTTTGAGATGAAGGCCACTTCAAAAACCTGATTCCCAGAGGGAAGTAACATGTAGCAAAGCCTCTAACTAACCCACAAAGGATATTCGGTGTGTGTGAAAAAGAAAAGAAAAGAAAACTTATTTTAAATCACTACAATTGTTTTTAAAATTACACCATCACCAAGCTCAGTCAAATCCACTAATTCTGTTTAAAAATGATAAGACAGCAATGAATAACTAGAAGACAAAGGTCAGTGAGAAGAAAGGGAAGCTGAGAAAAGACCAGGAAGAGTTAAAACTGAAAGTTAAAGGGCTCATTACAATTCTGCCACTTCATTCATCCCTTTCATCGAACTCTTTTATCTTTCAGTCCTGAGCATCTGCCTACTTAAACATTTAATAATGCACTTATTACTTTTTCCAGCAAGTTGTAATGTTGATAGCAGACAAAAAGTTATGGCAGAATCTTAACAGATCTGAAAACTGTGTCAGAAAATCAGGAAGGCCAAAATAGGGAACTCTGTTAAGACATCAACCAAAATATCTCTTCTCTCTGTGTCATGACAACTCCAAAATAGTAAAGAATATGCAATATGCAGTATCCTGGTTTGAACCAGGATGCTGACATTCATACAGCCAGAGAGTATCTATTTTGGTAGCAAGCAGAGGCTGTTGCTGAAGAGCGATCATTCAGATTCTGTAGCATCTGTTGAATTTGAGTTGTTAGTGGCAGAATTGTGTACCCCTCTTCAGGAGCATATGACTATGCAGTCATCCTGTGTATCTCTAATTGCTGGAGTCCCTATTCCCACTTAGTTGGTGTTTGTTAAATAACTTCCTCCCACCCCAGCTGGACGAGCCAGAGCAGGAAAGAGAAGAGATGCTTGTGGTGATAAGAGTTACACTTGTCAGAGCCTCTTGCCCTAGAAATGTTGGTGGGAAAACAGTCCTTATTTGATCATTTTTGGGGGAGAGGGAAACGAAAATAAGTTGTGTGCAGAATCGCTAACTCCCTCAGGGCTGCTGAGTGGGGGAAAAAGGCACTTTGGAAAACATACAGTTTATTCTTACAAAACAATGTAGCTTCTAAAAAGTTGAAAACACTTGGAGAAAGTACAGAAAAGAAAAGCATTATTGTGTGAAGGTCAAACTCTTGTGGTGGGGGTGGGAGAGGTGTTCTATAAAAGTCTCACACTTTTCTTTTTGCCTTGGAAATCCTTTGGACTACAATATGATTTGTTTAAAATGTGGCACTTAAATATTTAAATGTAGCAGGCCCTATGTGTTTAGTTTCTTTGTTTAACTGATGCATACTTTCCCAACTATGTAGTGACTGGTGTGAAGTGTGAGGCTGTTCTATATTTATGTGGTTCAGCTCTACAGAGAATTTTGGATACTGGCCTTAAATATGTACAATATTATTCCTCTGTAGCATGTTCACAAATCCTCATATACATGTATGTGTGTGTATGTATGCATGTATAACTTTGTTTTTAATTTGTATGTGTGAGTGCATGCTTCTGTGTACATGTGTACATGCAAATATGTGTGCATGTATGCGAATGCCAGAGATCAACCTTGGGTGTTTCCTCTATCATTCTCCACCCTATTTTTTTGAGACAGGATTTCTCACTAGGCCTGGAGCTCACCAACTGGCTAAACTGGCTGGTCAGTGAACTGTTTTCATTTCCCACCTAGCCTCCAGTGTTATGGTTACAGATGCATACCACTACACCTGGCTTTTACAAGGGCCCTGGGGATCCAAACACAGGGCCTCATGCTTGCACGCAGGAACTTTACCAACAGCCATTCTGCAATCCCAAATATTATGTCCCCACAGTCCAATTTTCTGGCACATAATTAACAAGGAAAAATGTAAATTTAGCATGTAGTTTATAAAAGTTTTAGAGATTTCAGAGAATTGTCAGTAACATCTCTATTTCTATGTAGAAATTCAGCTGCTGGGCAAAGTTTTAAATTACTTGTATTTTAAAAGATGATGACTTTAGTATATGAATTCTTTGTTCAATGTCAGTATGTAATCTGATGGAGCAGCATGAAACAGAGCCATGCAAAAAGCATTTGAAAAATAATTATTTAACTGATTTTATTTCAGAAACAATGAAAAATGCTTTTGAAGAGAAACAATTGCAATGTTACTCTCTAATGAGTGGTTTTATACAGAAATGAATCTGATGTGTAACAAAGATTTGGCTATCCTGGTGCCCTGTTGTAAAAATACATTATTCTAAAGTAGAGAGAGGCAAATGTGGAGCACACACTCTGGTCACAACCTTACTGAGTACATGGAACTTCTCCTTGGGGTAGGTCTTTATTGGAGAGAGGTCAGCAGCAAGAATTTGGCCCTGAAGAAATCATGAATTGACGACCAAGCAGAGGGTCTGAGGGGTGCATTTTTCTACCAACCAAACTTTATTTATCTCTAGGAAGATTGCATATGCTTTAGAGAAAGTAGCTCCCACTTACAGGAATTGGGGCCCAGAGATAAAGCAAATGAAATAATAGAAACAAAACAAAATGAGAGAAACAGCCTAGGAGACAAGAGAAAAAAAAATAGAGTTGATTTTATTAAAAATCCTACTGAATTCTATACTACAGTGTTCCAATTAGATACGATTTTAAATCATGCTGATGTTCTCAAGATATTAAGCATTTTGTGGCACTAAAGCATTTTGGAAGCTACAGATTTTAAGTTCAGATGATAGGCTCTAATGTGTATATTCTACAGGGGACCATTAATCCAAAGGATTCTGTACAGTGTCTCCAAACACTTAACCTAGAAGAATCTGTTTCCTAAAAGACAGTGTTTTATATTTTCTGTTGTTGCTGTTGCTTTAAGTCAAAATTTAGAGAAGATAATTATTACTGCCTGAATTGTGCCCCCACTCATGTTGAAACCCTAACCCCAGGACCTTAGAGTGTGACTGTTGGAGGGTCTTTAAAGTTTAAGCTAAAATGAGGCATCTAGATGGTAAGACTATGAGAAAAAAAAGGGCTCCTGCACAAGACCGATTCTCTCTCTCTCTCTCTCTCTCTCTCTCTCTCTCTCTCTCTCTCTTCATACACATTGTATCATGTGAAAGTAGGAGAGGAGGGACTAGTTGGAAAGAAGGGGGTCATCAGAAGTGGAGGGGTAAGGGCAGGTAGTGTGTGGGTGGGAATGTGATCACAATGCACTGTATGCATGTAAGAAGCTGTCAAATTTTTAAAATGATTTTTTTGTGTATTTCATACAAAACATCACAATCTTATTCATCTTTATACCCACATCCCAAATGGCACCTTCCCATAGCCTCCCCCTGCCCTCCCCAACTGGAGCCCATATACTCTCATCCCTGTTACTATCCACTGTGTTGTCAGTGCCTCCAGCTGGTCCCCAGTGCAAGTCCATCTGCTGAGTCTAGTCGGCCTATCTGGAGTCCCTTGTTTTAGGAAGATCAGATCTTCCTCATCTAGCAGCAATCAGTTGCCAACATTCCTTTAGATAAGATTGGGGTCTGCTGTTCATTTTCCCATTTCTATGCTGGGTTACTGTCTGGAGTCTCTTGGGTTGCCCTGGCTAACAACTCAAAGGAGGGTATCCCCTGTCTGGCATTGATTCTCGTTATGTAGCCCTTAGCTATGTACATGGACTCTTAAGGAAATCTACTAATTACTTTAATCTTTGGTTATACTTTCCTTTGGGGTGTTTAAGACCATACAGTTGGCCCAAATAAGCCAATTTATTTTTACTCTTAAGGTTAGAGGATCTGTTCCTTAGAGGTCACATGGGCTTGGGAGGAGCCCCTGGCTCCTTTCTTTTACCAGTTCCATCTATGTGAAGATATGTCAAAAGTTCTGCTCAACCATGGCTGGCTTCACTTGGAAGCAAGGAGGAAATGTTTCCTCTGTGTTGACCCTCCTCTTTATAGACTGGACACTGGTTCAAGTCCATTTGGTGGGGTCTCTATGGTCTCCCTGAACAAGAGGATAGGTGACTCACCACTGTTACAGAACCTTTTGAGAGATGCTACATAGTCCCCTGGAACTTAGTCGACCTTGGAGGGAAAGGAGCAAAAACTATCCTTTAAGTCCCTCTGACTAGATTAGTATAGGCCTCAAAGTATGACTGTTAAACATCCAAGAAGGTTAGTTCCACCAGTCTGGTACTTTTAATTACCATGTGCTATGTAGATAAAGCTTGGGCAAAAAACCAAACATTCTTGGATAAACCTTGACTAGACATACATTTGTTCCTTGAACTAGTTGTATATATAATTTGTCAGTAGGTTGTTGGACTAATATGTTTCCCTCTGTTTTTTTAAAACTAGCTAGGCATTTTTTTATCTCACTGTCTAACCCTTCCACCCTTTCCCCATTTAAAGTGTCCCTATTTTTACCATTTCTCCCTTAGTAATACCCTTCTCCTATGGTCCCACTTCTCTTGAACTCCTTCTTTAACTTTATCCTCAAGGTTCCTTGTATAACCCTCCCTTCCCCCTCCCATTTAAATAACCCCATTTTTATCCATATCTCCCTTAGTAACAACTGTTTCCTACTGTTCTCTCTCAGGTTCTTTCTTTTCTTTTACATCCCTAGCTCCTTTTCATTATCCTGGTTCCTGTAGTTCTGTCTAGATACAAACTCACTTATAAGGATTTGGTGTTAGGATCCACATATGAGGGTGAACATATGGCATTTGTTTTTGTGAGTCTGTGTTACTTCACTTTGTATAACAGTTTCCAGTTCCACCCATTTACCTGCAAATTTCATGATTTCATCTTTCTTTACTGCTGAGTAGAACTCTATCATATAAATGTACCACATTTTCATTATCCACTCATCAGTTGAGGGATACTTAGGTTGCTTCCATCTCTTAGCTACTGTGAAAAGAACAGCAACAAACAAGTGTCTCTGCAATAGGACGAGTTCTTTGGGTATATGCCAAGGAGTGGTATAACTGGGTCAAATGGTAGGTTCATTTTTGTTTTTTTAAGGGTTCTCTGCACTGATTTCCATGGGGCTTGAACAAGTTTGAAGTCCCACCAGCAGTGGATGAGTGTTCCTCTTTCCCTGCATCTTCTCCAACATTTGGTATCATTTGTTCTCTTGATCTTAGCCAGTCTGACTGAGGTAAGGTGAAATCTTAAAGTGGTTTTTAATTTGCATTTTCTTAATTACAAATGATGTTGAACACCTTTTAAGATGCCTCTTAGCCATCTTTATTTCTTCTTTTGAGGACTGTTCATCTCCTTAGCCTATCTTTTAATTGGGTTACTTCCTTTCTTGATCCTTTGTTTACTGAGTCCTTTATATATTCTGGATGTTAGACCTCTGTCAGATGTGTCACTGGTGAAGATTTTCTCCCATTCTGTGGGTTTTCTCTTCACTTCCTTGGTTGCTTCTTTTGATGTACAGATGCTTTTTAGTTTAATGAGGTCCTGTTTGTTGGCTCTTGACCTTATTTCCTGAGCAATTGATGTCCAGTTTAGGAAATCCTTTCGTGCACCTATATCTTGTAGGTTATTGCCAATGTTTTCTTCTAACAGTTTTCAGAGTTTCAGAGTTTAAATGTTTTCTTCTAACAGTTTCAGAATTTCAGAGTTTCTTTGATCCATTTGGAGTTGACTTTGGTGCAAGGTGAAAGATAGGGGTTTAGTTTTATTCTTCTACAGGTGGAGATCCAGTTTTGCCAGCACTCTTTGTTGAACATGCTTTCTTTCCTCCAGTGAATGTTCTTGGCCCCTTTGTCAGCTATCAGGTGTCTGAAATTGCATGTACTCATATTGGTTCTTCAATTTTGTTCCATTGATATGTGGGTCTATTTTTGTGCCAGTATCATGTTGTTTTTTTATGAGTATAGCTCTGTAATATAGTTTAAAATCTAGTATAGTAATCTGCCCCAGCATTGCTCTTAATGTTCAGGGTTGCTTTGCCTATCTGAGGTCTTTTGTGTTTCCATATGAATCTTAGGATTTTTTTTCACTTCTGTGAAGACTGTCATGGGAATTTTGATTGATGTTGCATTGAATCTATAAATAGCTTTTGGTAGGATGGTCATTGTCACAATATTAATTCTTCCAATCCATGAGCATGGGAGGTCCTTCCATCTTCTAGTGTCTTCCTCAATCTCTTTCTTTAAAGATTTAAAATTTTCATTGTAGAGATCTTTGATGTCTTTGATCAGGTTTATTCCAAGATTTTTTTTGCAGCTATTACTGTGAATGGGAGTGTTTTCCTGTACTCTTTCTTCAGTTGGTTGTTATTGGTATATAGAAAGGCTACTATTTCTAGGAGTTTTGGGGTGGAATTTTTGGTGTCTGTTAGGTATAATATCATATTGCCTGCAAAAAGGGGGTAATTTGATCTCTTCCAATTATTACTCTTTAATTTCCTTCTCTTGTCTTACTGCTCAAGCAAGAGTTTCAAGCACTATGCTAAAAAAGAGTGGAGATAGTGGACATCGTTGTCTAGTTCCTGATTTCAATGGGAATGATCCCAGTTTTTCTCCATTTAGAATGATGTTGGCTGTGGGTTTGTTATATATGGCTTTAATTATGTTGAAGTGTGTTCCCTCCAGTCCAATTCACTCTAGGACTTTGAACATAAAGGCATGTTGAATTTTGTCAAAGGCTTTCTCTGCATCTATTGAGATGACCATGTGGTTCTTGTCTTTGAGTCCATTTATATGATTTATTACATTTATTCACTTACATATATTGAACCATCCCTGCATCTCTAGAATACAGCCTACTTGGTCATGGTGGATGATCTTTTTGATGTGTGTCTGTATGCAGTTTGCAAGTATTTTGTTGAGAATTTTTGCATATATGTTCATTAAAGGTATGGGTCTATAGTTTTCTTTTTTTATTGTATTTTTACCTGGTTTGGGTATTAGAGTAATGCTGGCTTCATCAAAGGAATTTGGAAGTTCTCCCTCCACTTCTATCTTTTTGAATAAATTAAGTAGTATTGGATATAGATCTTTTATAAATGTCTGATAGAATTTTGCTGTAAATCCATCTTTTCCTGGGCTTTTTTTTTTTATTTTGGAGGTGTTGTATTACTATTTCAATTTCTTTATGTGTTATGGGTTTGTTAAGCTGATCTCTTCTTGGTTTAGTTTTGGTGATTCCCATGCTTTTAGATATCTGTCCATTTCTTTTAGTTTTTCAAATTTAGTATTGTATAGGTTTTTAACTTATTCCCTTATAATGATCTGGATCTTTTTGGTATCTGTTGTGATGTTCCCCTTTTATCTCTGATTTTGTTGATTTGGAGGTGCTCTTTCCTTCTTTTGGTTAACTTTGCTAGCGGTCTATCAATCTTGTTTATCTTTTCCAAGAATCAGCTCTTGGATTTGTAGAATCTTTGTATTGTTTTCTTTGTTTCTATTTCATTAATTTCTGCCCTGATTTTTGTTATTTCTTCTTGTCTGCTGGGTTTGGGTTTCATTTGTTGTTGCTTTTCAAGTGTCTTGAGTTGGAATGTTAAGTCATTTATGTGGGTTCTTTCTGATTTTTTTAATGTAGGCACTTAGAGCTATAAACTTCCCTCTAAGGACTGCTTTCAACTTGTCCCAGAGGTTTTGTTGTGTTGTACTGTCCTTTTCATTTAGTTCCAGGAATGCTTTTATTTCTTTCTTAATTTCTCCTTTCAACCATTCGTCATTCAGGAGTGTGTTGTTTAATCTCCAAGTGTTCATGTAGTTACTAGGGTTTCTTCCGGTGTTAATTTTAAGCTTTATTGCATTGTAGTATCATAGAATGTGTGGAGTAATTTCAATCTTTTTGTATTTGTTGAGGCTTGTTTTGTGCCCCAGTATGTAATTGATTTTGAAGAAAGCTCCATGGGGTGCTGAATAGAAAGTATATTCTTGGTGCTTGGGTGGAATATTCAGTAGATGTCTGGTTAAGTCCATTTCCTGTATGATATTGTGTAATTCAGATGTCTGTCTGTTAATTCTCTGTCCCATTGACCTATCTAATGGAGACAATGGGGTACTGAATTCCCCTACTCTTAATGAGTTGGGATTAATCTGGGTCTTTTTTTGTGGTGCATACTCAAACTTTATTTATAGTAGAGATATTCAAAGGTTGAACACTTACAAGTTTGAAACATTTAACATCAGTACTGTCTTAAAAGTTTCATGCCACTTCATCCATTGACTTTTTAGATTCTTTTGTTTTCCTTAGTCAAAGCAGATATTTTAACATATATTATGGAACAAGCTCTACACTGAATTATTTTCATGTATTAATTCATCATACAATCGCTCAGCAAGAAAATAGCAAGACTTCTAGTCTTATCTACAATTCTGTAAAGATTCTATTGGAAAAGGTAAGTTGGTTCTAAAATATTGGTTCACATATCTTGAGAATACTTCTTTTCAGATAAGATCCTCTCTCTTTTTTTCATGTACTCTTTCTTCTCTTTCTTTCTTTCTTTCTTTCTTTCTTCCTTCCTTCCTTCCTTCATTTATTTATTTATTTATTTATTCTTTTTTAGTTGTTTTTAAGAGTTATCCTCAATGTTTTCCATGGGGGTTGCACGAGTTTGCAATCCCACCATCAGTGAATGAGCATTCCCCTTTCTCCACATCCTCACCAGCATTTGGTATCATTTGTTCCCTTGAACCTAGCCAGTCTCATTGGGGTAAGATGACACCTTAGGGTGGTTTTAATTTGCATTTCCCTAATTGCTATGTTGAACACTTTTTGAGATGTTCCTTAGCCATCTTTATTTCTTCCTTTGAGAATTCTCTGTTTAGATCTTTAGCCCATCTTTTAATTGGGTCATTTGGCTTCTCGATTCTTTGTTTTTTAAGATCGTTATGTA
>NW_008330777.1:3912818-3914617 GCF_000622305.1 Nannospalax galili
TTCTTCTAATAGTTTCAGGGTTTCCAGTTTCACACTGAGGTCTTTGATCCATTTGGAGTTGACTTTTGTGCAAAGTGAAAGATAAGGATCTGGTTTCATTCTTCTACAGGTGGAGATCCAGTTTTGCCAGCACCTTTTGTTGAAGATGGTCTTTCCTCCGTTGTGTGTTCTTGGCAGCTTTGTCAAATATCAGGTGGCTGAAATTGCGTGTACTCAGGATTGTGTTTTCAATAATATTCCATTGATCTATGTGTCTATTTTTGTACCAGTACCATGCTGTTTTTATGACTATAGCTCTGTAGTATACTTTGAGATCTAGTTTAGTAATCCCCCCAGCATTGTTCTTTGTGCTCAGGATTGCTTTGGCTATCCACAAGAATTTAAGGATTTTTTTTCCTAATTCTGTGATGTCATGGGGATTTTGATTGGGATTACATTGACTCTATATATTGCTTTTGGTAGGATGGTCCTGAAAGTCTACTGAATTTTGTAGATTGATTTTATAACCTGCCACTATACTGAAAGTGTTGATCAGTTCTAGGAGTTTTCTCGTGGAACTTTTGGGGGGTCTCTTAGGTATAATATCATATCACCTGCAAAATTTGATCCTTTGACCTTTTCCAATTAGTACTCCTTTAATTTCCTTCTCCCATCTTATTGCTCTAGCAAGAGTTTCAAGCACTATGTTTAAAAGGAGTGGACATCCTTGTCCAGTTCCTGATTTTAATGGGAATGCTTCCAGTTTTTCTCCATTTAGAATGATGCTGGCTGTGGGTTTGTTGTGTATAGCTTTAATTATATTGAGTTATGTTCCCTCCAGTACAATTCTTTCTAGGACTTTGAACATAAATGCATGGTGAATTTTGTCAAAAGCCATTTCTGCATCTATTGAGATGACAATGTGGTTTTTGTCTTTGAGTCCATTTATATGATTAATGACATTTATTGACTTGTGTATATTGAACCATCCCTGCATCTCTGGGATAAAGCCTACTTGTTCATGGTGAATGATTTTTTGATGTGTCTGTATGCTGTTTGCAAGTATTTTGTTGTTGAGAATTTTTGCATCTATGTTCATTAAGGATATATAGTTTTCATTTTTGGTTGTGTCTTTACCTGGTTTGGGTGTTAGAGTGATGCTGGTTTCACAGAAGGAATTTGGGAGTTCTCCTTCTGTTTCTATCATTTTGGGGTGATGAGTAGAAAGTTTATTCTCTGGTGCTTGGGTGGACTATTTGAAAGATGTCTGTTAGGTCCATTTGATGTATGGTATCATTTAATTCAGACATTTCTTTGTTTATTCTTGTCCAGTTGACCTGTCTATGAGGTATTGAAGTCCCCTACTATTACTGAGTTGGGGGTTAATCTGTGTCTTAAGTCCTGTAGTGTTGTTTTTATGAATTTGGGGGCACCAGAGTTTGGTGCATGTATATTAAAGATTGTAATATCTTCTTGGTTAACTGTTCCTTTGATCAGAATGAATGACCCTCTTTATGTCTTCTGATTAGTTTTGCTTTGAAGTCTATTTTAACAGATACTAGATTTGCAACTCTTGCGCTTGTGTCTTAGTGCCATTTGCTTGAAATATTATTTTCCATCCTTTTAAGGTAGTTCTTGTTCTTGAAAGTGAGATGGGTTTCTTGCAGACAGCAACGAGATGGATTTTATTTCTTAATCCATTCACTTAGCCTATATCTTTTGACTGGGAATTGAGGCCATTGATATTTAAGTTATTATTGAAAAATATATATTTGTTACTGTTACTCTATTTTCTGTTTGTGATTTTAGTCCTATTTTGT
>NW_008330777.1:3914642-3942924 GCF_000622305.1 Nannospalax galili
ATTCATTTATTTATTAATTATTTATTTATTTATTTTCTTTCATTGCCGCTTGGGAATAGTTGTTTCTCTCTCTGCATCAAGTATTCTTTGAAGGGCTGGTTTTGTGAACATGTATTCTTTCAGGCTATTTGTATCAAGATCTTTCTTTCCCCCTCAACTGTAATAGAGGTTTTTGCTGGGTAAAGTATTCTGGTCTGGCATATATTGTCATGTAGACCTGGAAATACCTTGGTCCAGGCTCTTCTGGCTTTCAAAGTTTGCATTGATAAGTCAGCTGTAATTCTGATGATGGGCTTTCCTTTGTATTTGACTTGTTGTTTTTCTTTTGCTGCTTTCAATATTCACTCTTTGTTTTGTATATTTAGTGTTTTTGCTATGATATGTTGTGGGGAGTTTCTTTTCTGGTCCTGTCTATTTGGTGTTTTATGTGCTTCCTGTATTTGTATGGGGATGTCTTTCCTTAATTTCAGGAAATTCTCTTCTACAATCCTGTTTAAGATCTGATCAGTACCATTAACCTGAAGTTCTTCTCCTTCCTCTATTCCTGTGATACATAGATTATGTCTTTTCATGGTGTCCTACATCTCTTGCATATTCCATTCCTGTGTTTTTAAAATTTTTCCATAATTTTGCTTGAGTGGTCCAATTCTTCAACTTTATCTTCCAGTGTTGATATTTTGTTTTTCATTTCATTCATTCTATTGTTGATGCTTTCCCCTGTTGTTTCAAGTTAGCTTGTTGAGTTTTTCACTTCCTTCTTCATTTCTTCTTGAGTTTTCTTCAATGTTTCTATCTCTTTTGTGAATTCATTCAGAAGCTTATCCCTATCGTCTTTTAGTTTTTTGTTTGTTCATGTGTTCTTTAAATTCGTTGAATTCCTTGATTATGTTTATGATTGTTCTTTTAAATTCAGTGTCCTGGGTTATCTCTAAGGGGTTCTTCTTGTAGAACTCTTCTACAGGATTTGGTGAAGTTGCTGGTGACATAGTGTTTTGGCTTTCCATTTTATTATTCTTTCATTGTGATTTTGGCATGTGAATTTCTTTTGTTGTTTATGATTCTGATATGAGAATTAAGTTGAAGTATGCTTCTGTTTGTATTATTGGGGTGTCTAGGCCCTGTTGGTTATATAAAGCTGGTTGGTACAGGTTTCAGGTTCTCTCAAATTCATTTGGAAGGAACTGATGGCTTCAGATCAGCTATTCAGGAGCACCCACAGAAGGTGATGTCAGGTTCCAGCCAGGTACACTCAGGCTTCCTTCTAAGGTTTGGACCCCACCATGTGGAGGCAGGATCTATGTGCTCTCAGGAAGTCTTCTGTGTTTTCAGACCCCATGCCAGAGGGAGTTCAGAACCTGGCACTCTCTGGCAGCGTGTTGAGATCACAGCCTCTACACTGATGGAGGTCAGGGCCCACCCTCTCAGGCTGTCTGATTGAATCTCTGCCTTAGCCTACCAAAGCGAGGTCTGCACTGGGTCCTTGGGAGGGGCCTCACAAAATCCCAGTTAGGTGCGATTAGGAGAAGCTCACCAGCATGTTGAGGCAGGATCCGGATGGACTCTAGGATCTCAACCTTAGCCTACCAAAGCCAGGTCTCCCCTCTTAATCTAGGTCTTAAAGTCCTGTAGTACTGTTTTTATGAAGTTGGGTGCACCAGAGTTTGGCGAATATATGTTCATGATTGTAATATCTTCTTGGTAAATTTTTCCTTTGATCAGAATGAATTGGTCCTCTTTATCTCTTCTGATTAATTTCAGTTTGAAGACTATTTTGTCAGATATTAGAATTGCAACTCCTGCTTTTATTAGTACCATTTGCTCGGACTATTTTTTTTTTTTTTTTTCTATTCTTTCACAGATAGTGCCTGTCCTTGAAAGTGAGATGGGTTTCTTGCAGAAAACAAAAAGATGGGTTTTGTTTCTTAATCCATTCAATTAGTATGTGTCTTTTAACTGGGGATTTCAGTCCATTGATATTTAAAGTTATTGAGGAAAGATGTGTATTGATTCCTGTCGTGTTGATTTCTGTTCACATTCTTGGTGTAACTGTGTGTTTCCACAGTTGTACCTTCAGTATATTTCTTTCTGTTACCCCTTGGGTATAGTCTATTCCTTTCTTCAGCTCTTTGTATTGCTTCAAGAACTCTCTGAAGGACTAGTTTTGTGGACATGAATTCTTTCAGCCTATTTATGTTATGGAAGAGTTTTCTTTCCCCTTCAACTATAATAGACATTTTGGCTGGGTAAAGTAATCTGGGTTGGCATCTGTGGTCTTTTAGAACTGGGAATACTTTGGTGCAGGCTCTTCTGGCTTTCATAGTTTACACTGAAACATCAGCTTCAATTCTGATGGGTTTTCCTTTATATGTGACTTGTTTTTCTTTTGCAGTTTTCAGTATTCTCTCTTTGTTCTGTACATTTAGTGTTTTTACTATGATGTGCTGTGGAGAGTTTCTTTTCTGGTCTTGTCTATTTGGTGTTCTATATGCTTCTTGTATTTGTATTGGCATGTCTTTCTTTAATTTTGGGAAATTTTCTTCTACAGTCCTGTTGAAGATCTGATCCATACCATAATCCTGAGATTAGGAATTGTGGTGTCACACAATTCCTGCATATTCCATTCTTGTGTTTTCTTAAATTTTTCATAGTCTTTGCTGGAGTGGTCTAATTTGTCCACTTTGTCTTCCAGTCTTGATATTTTCTTTTCCATTTCATTCATCCTATTGGTGAGGCTTTCTCCTGTCATTTCTATTTGGCTTATTGAGTGTTTCACTTCCTTCTTCATTCAGCCTGAGTATTCTTTAAAATTTCTCTTTTCTGTATTCATTCAGAAGTTTATCCCTATCTTCTTTCTGTTCTTTGATTTCTTTGTGTGTTCTTTAAATTCACTTAAGTCTTTCATTATGTTTTTATTTTAAAATATTTTATTTATTTACTTTTTTAATTTTATGCATATGAGTGTTTTGCCTGCATGTCATGTAATGCCTGTGGAGGACAGAAGAGACTGTCAGATCCCCTGGAACTGGAGTTATGGACAACTGTTAGCTGCCATGTGGGTGCTGGGATTCAAACCCAGGTCTTCTGCAAGAACAGTCAGTGTTCTTAACCACTGAGCCATCTCTCCAACCCCTTTATCACGTTTATAATTGTTCTTTTGAATTCCATGTCCTGTGTGTCTCTAGGGCGTTCTCATTGTAGTCCTCTGCAGGACTGTTGGTACTTGGTAGGGATATATTATATGGGTTTTTCATGTTATTATTTTTTTACTGTGACTTTGACATGTGGATTTCTTTTGTAGTTTCTGATTCTTTCCTGAGACTCAAGCCTTCCTTTGTTGGGTTTAGGTCTGTTCCTGTTTGTAAATTATGTGCCTTTGTGGTTTGCTTATTGGGTGTGAAAAGCTGGTTGGTCTAGGCTTCAGGTTCTCTCTTTTGATTTTATATTGGAGGGGCCAGATGGCTTTCATCCTGCTGCTCAGAGGATTTCCCACCAAGGCCCAAGTCGGATGAGGATCAAATGCTCTTAGGCTTCATTCTAAGGTCTAGATCACTCTAGTCAGCAGTCACAATACAATTTGGGAGGATTGCTAGGTAGAGGTAGGGTTCAGGACTTTCAGGCAGTCAGGGAAGAAGGCTGGTCTCAGGAATCCAGGTTGGGGGTGGGACAGCCAGGGATGAAGGCTTGTCTCAGGTATGCAAAGGGGAGGTGGGGAAAGGAACAGGCTTTGAGGGCTCCAGGAGACTAGACTGAGAAATTGGATTGGTCTGGGTGCAAAGGATCAGGAAGCAGTGGGGAGTCTTGGCTAAAAGGGTAATCCAGAGGTTGGGGGGTGCTAAGAGAAGAAATGGTCACATGCCCATGCTAGGAGGAGCAATAGGGTGGGGAAGCTGGGAGGGTGAATGAGGTTGTGGAAGTCAAGGCACAGTGGGCATGTCAAACTTACCCAGGAAAGATGCTGGCCTTAGGAAATTGGGGGTTGGGCTGGCCAGGGATGAAGACTAGTCCAGGTATGCAGAGGTGAGGTGGGGAGGGAACAGGCTTTGAGGGCTCCAGGGGACTAGACTAAGGAATAGGGTTGGTCTGGGTGCAAAGGATCAAGAAGTAATGGGGAGTCTGGGCCAAGAGGGCAGCCCAAAGGTCTGGGGTGCCAAGAGAAGAAATGGGCCATTGTCTTTGCTAGGAGGAGATGGGGAGGAGGAGCTTGGAGGGTGAATGAAGTTGTGTGATCAAGGCGCTGGGGGTGTAGTTGAACTTTCCCAGGAAAGATGCTGGCCTCAGGAAGCTGGGGATTGGGCTGTCCAGAAATGAAAGCTGGTCCAGGCATGCAAAGGTGAGATGTGGGAGGGAGCAGGTTTTGAGGGCCCAGGGCATTAGACTGAGGAATTGATTTGGTCTGGGTGCAAAGGATCAGGAAGCAGTGGGGAGTCTAGGCCAAGAGGGTAGTCCAGAGGTCTGGCGTGCCAAGAGAAGGAATGGGCCAGTGCCCATGCTAGGAGGAGAGATGGGGTGGGAGAGCTGGGTGGGTGAATGAGGTTGTGGATTCAAGGCACAGTGGGCGTGCCTGTCAAAAATTTTTTAACTGAATTTTTAAAAGGAAATGGAAAGCATTGATGTCTTTACTATGATTTTAAGAGAAGTCAATCAATTGCAGTCTTTCTGATAGTCTGAGTTCCAGATAGACCCACTTACTCTAAGCTAGCATTAATATTACAGATGTGTTCTAAGAACCAGGTGATCCATGCCTGTAATCCCAGCAATTGGGCACGGCTGAGAGAGGGTTCACTATTTAGAGGCTGACTTCAGCCTCTTTATGGGTTCAAGGCCAGGCTGGGCTATACAGCTGCTAGACCCTGCCCCAAAGCAACAACAACAACAACAACAACAAAAGCAAACAAACAAAAAGCAACAAAGCATTCTAATGGAAAAATGGGCTTTTATTTAATGACAAAATGTTAGCATTACCTGTGTATTTTGGTTTCATGGAGCTATAGTTATTATTTGCATTTTAAAGGTACAGGGAGAAAAACATGCATGGATTAGAAAGTTTTTTGTGGTTATAACAATCAAAAACTTCAACAAGGCATTTTTTTTTTAAAGATTTAATTTTGTATATTTGTTGCAGGAGAAAACTCAGTTAAGACAGTGCTGTGGAAAAGGTTTCTCCTCTCATTTTACATAAAGTGGGATCAGCACAGGAATGCCTGGAACATACCCAAAGGGATTACCATGGCCTTCTTCAAAGATACGGCTGGAGGACCCACCCAAAGTCAGAGGATTGATTTTTAAAGCTGAAATTATGGCAGTCACATCAGATTGATGCTCATCCATATGACAGAAATGGAGGGATCACTGGGTGGTATCACATAAGACAGGATGACATTAGCCAAAAAGCCAGGAGTTGAGTAAAAGGAATCCCATTCCACAGTAATCACTGCTCATAATAGTAGGAAGTAAAAAGCTGAGCCATGTCATGGTGGCAACATCAGTCCACAAACATGCTAAGGAGTGTAACATATCTAACTTCTATATTGAAATTAATATCCATTTTGAGTATGTGTTACATGCAGAGACTGCTGTACCATCCCTGCTCTCATGAATCCCTTCCCTCAAGCTCGTGACCAATGTCAAGAACCATTTGTATAGCATCAGTTCCTCAGTGTGGAGAGGACTTGAAGAGTTACATCTGGCCTGGGTTGTTTTATCCAATTCCCCCAGGAATGCGCTGTAATTTAGCTGGTCCCATTTATCAGTACTTAAGGGCTGTACTAAAATGTCTCCTGGTCTGCGAGAAGAAATATTTGGTTACTAGTGGTTCTCTCTGTCTTATCCTGTCTCTGACTTCCCTGATGCCAATATTTACCCCACTGGTTCTTCATGTTATGGAACCCTTTAAGCTCATACCCTCATCATTGTCTTGAGGGGTGTCACTCTCTATTTCTTGCCTTCCTACCCTGGGTTTGGTTTGGGGTACTGTTCTTCCAGGGCTACTTTAGACATCCCCAGGGTCCATGTCTTTTTCTTGTATTTTCTAAATTTCATATCTCAGTCACTATTGTTCTCAATTCTAGCTACCAACTAGAGCCATGAACAGTGTAGCTGACAAGTTCAGAAATGTATTATAAATACCATGTACTTAGGAACTCAGTTCTGAGTTTTTGATTCCCAGCTTTATTAATGTATTGTTGTTGGACAAAAATGCATATATTCAAGGTATAAATGTGAGTCTGTGAATTATTACTACAATCAAGCTAATTAACACATCCTATAATCTACATTGTTGTTTTTGGAGCATTTAAGATTCAATCAGTAACTTTCAAGTATGTGGTATGTTATAATCACTATGGGGTACATTTAATCTTCAGAGTGCAATAACCTTATGATTGAAAGTTTGTACCATTTGACCACCATCCCCCCCCCCTTAATGGCCTGGTGCTACTCTATTTCTATGACTTTTATTTTTTTTAAAGAGTTCAGGGCTGGCTATTCTGACTCATGACTGTAATACCAGTACTTGGATGGCAGAGGCAGGAAGATTGCTGCAAATTCAAAGCCAGCCTGATCTACATAGTGAGACTCCATTTCAAAGGAAAAATTGACTTCATATATAGTAAGATCATGAAGCTTTTGTTCTTCTGTGTCTGGCTTGTTTCTTATAACATAATGTCCCCTAATTTAACTGATGCCACAAATGACAAGACTTTATTCTATTTACAAGAGCAGAATTACAATCATTATAAGTCTTTGTATTTCTCTCTCTCTCTCTCTCTCTCTCTCTCTCTCTCTGTCTCCCAGAACTTGAAGATGAGACCCTATTGCTGAAGAAGACATGTCACACTTGGACACAGAACTTGGAGCAATCAATCTGGAACTGATCTCAAAGCCTCCTCCCTCAAGACTACCTTTCATGGTATCAGAGGATACTACCGAGGAGAAAACCAACTAATGGTCCTGCCCAGCTGTAAAGCCTAATAAACAATGATGACTGGATGAGCAACATGTCAATATTGGTGCAGTAGTGGCACTTTTATCTTGGTGGTAATCAATAACTGTCTAATTGGAATTGAGGCCCTCTCAATGGAGGGGAACTCATGTATATGTATACTGTATATATAGCCAAATACACATTATTGGAAAGGTCATAGAGCTTAGAGAAAAATTTACCTTTGCCACATCCCTAGGTCAACAGAATTTTTTACTTTATTCTAAATATGCAGCCTCATATATACAGACAAGTGTACCTTTCATCACTCGTCAAAGAAGATGATGCTAAGAGGGGGAAAGACAGTGCCTTACAGGGATGGGATTCTTGGTGGGCCCAGTGTATTGACCCACACTGAAGGGCATTCAGGGACATAAATCAGACTCTATAGTCCATGTGATATATACATGTATATATATATTATATAATATGCATATTATATATGCATAATATGATATTAGATCCTCTCCCGTATCTGCACCTTTTCCTTCAGTGTAGCTTCATCCACTGGGCCCTCCAGGCAGCCATCAGTATAGTTTGATGGGACCAGTGGAATGACCCACACTGAAGGATATTTGATATTTGTGGAAACAAGTCAGACTCTATAGGCTGTAATATTACACACACACACACACACACACACACACACACACACAAGAGTACATTAATTCAAGTGGGGGACAGTGAAGTGAGGTGTGGATAGGGGAGGGAGTCTAAATACTATCAAATTATATTGTATGAAAATCACAAAAACTCAATTATAAAAAAAATTTAAAAAGCAAAAAAAAAAAAAAAGGCCGATGACTTTAAAGGTAGTAACTTAGTAGCTTCTGGGCTTTGTTTTATATTTAGGCCCTTGTCATGGGTGTGTAGGTTCTGAGGGATCAAAGGAGGGAATGGATAATAATGACTAAAAATTCACTGAAAAATAGACCTTGCACAGCTTGCATAGAGTGACATGGCTTTGTGATTATGAATGGGCTCTGAAGCCCCATGACCTGAGCTGGGAACTTCATTTACTACTTAAAACCTTTTCACCTGGAGGAATTGCTTTAATTTCTTGAAGTTATGGCTTTTTATTTTCAAAAATGAGAACAACAACAGTAGTCACCCAAAAGGGTTATTGTTAGGGTTCAGAGTTTCAATGCACAAATTCATTTAAAATGCCTTTGCAAGTTCTTGGGACTGGAGACATGGCTCAGTGGTTAAGAGCCCTGGCTGATCTTGCAGAGGACCCATGTTTGGTGCCCAGCACCCACATAGTGACTAACAACTGTCCACAACTCCATTCCAGGGGACTTGATACCTTCTTCTGTCCTCTGCAGGCACTGCATGACAAGGTGCACTTACATGCAGGCAATATACTCATACACATAAAATAAAAATAATAAATAATATTTAAAATGCTTTTGCAAATCCTCAAGAGAATTTAACTACAATGTCATATTGTCATTGTTGTGTGCTATGCTGTGCATTTACAGCATTAACCTCCAAGTTTCTCACTAGATTACTGGCAAAATTCTTACAGAGGTTTCACAAAGTGAAATGACCCCTCATTCATTTTTATTCATTTTATTATGTTTTTTTATTCCTTCCTCTATGTCTCCCAAGTTTCTATTTTCTTGGATGTTACTCCATTCCATGCTCATTCATCTTTCATTCTTACTTGTTTCTGAATGATTCCTTTGCAGTGTCAGGACTGCATTCCCACCAATATCTGTCAGCTCTCTTCCTACATGGGATCATCAACATCTTTGCAGTTAGGGAAACTCACAGGGGGTGAAAGCCATTTATTCACGTATTTACCGACCTCCTTCCAGGTGCTGGATACTGTGCCAGATGCAGCACAGGCATTCCATTCTAAAAGAACTTTCAGAGGTATCCCAAAAGGGGATGGTCCTGTAAAAAAACAAGCATTCCTTTCCCTTCAGGTGGCTGAAGTGCCTTTCTTTTTGCTCATTCTCCTAATTTGTGCTTTCTATGAGGGGTGATATGGTGGGAGAAACTTTTATATCTGCCTTGACTCTCAGAATCCAAAGAAATAGCCACTGTCAATATCTCTTTGGTCAGAATTTATTCTTGTTGCTGTAGTTCAACATTACCTCCTCAGAGATAACCACACTGATGTCTAACCCTTTTTAGTGTTTTTTTTTTTTGTTTTGTTTTTTCATGAGCACTGTTCAAAGTAATTGGTTCTGTGATACTTTCATACATGTATATAACACTCTTCCATTGTACCTAACCTCTTTCCTCTCATATGTGTCTTCCCCTGATCCCAAGCTTCTTCCCTGATTTTCCTCTTATTTTTCCAGATTCTACATGTGAGATAAAACAATACTTGTGTGTGGGTGAAATGGCTTAACAGCTTTCTGTACAAACCGGACTATCTGAGTTTGACCCCTGGATCACATGGTAGAAGGAGACTTGACCTCTGAAAGTTGTCCTTTAAGTTCAACTTGTGTGCCGTGGCATGCCCATGTGCATGCTTTCATGCACAAATATGAATAATAAATGTAATTAAACACAAAATAATGCTTATAATTCTGATGCTGATGCCAGTTTCATCCATCTTCTTGTAAGGCTAATTTTGTTCTTCTTTATGGTTAAATTATATATCAAGCATATCACATCATATATATTTTATAAAATACATTATATAAATTAGATTTTCTTCATTCATTCGTCCATGAATAGGCACCTAAGGCAATTCCATACCTTGGCTATTGTGAATAGTGTTGTAATAAACATGGCCATGCATGTATCTTTTTATTTGTTTATTTTTAGATTTTATGTAAGTGCATCATGTGTATGTAGTGCCCATGTAGGCCAGAAGAAGGCATCCTGGTACTGGAGTTATGGATGGTAGACCATACAGTTGCTGGGAACTGAATTCGGATCCTCCATAAGAACAGCTAGTGCTTTTAACTACTGAGCCATTTCTCCAGCCCAGGTATCTTTACTGTATGCTTTTTTTTTGTTTTTTTTTTGATATTTTGGGGGTTTCTAGGAGAAAGGTTGCTGGATTATTTAGTTCTATTTTTAGTTTTTTTACAGAAACTCCATACTGATTATATAGTGACCTAGCTAATTTACATTCTCACCAATAGTACTTCAGTGTTCCCTTTCCTCATATGCCACTAGCACTCAGGTTGTTTGGGGTTCTTTTCTTCATGGCAGCCATTCTAACTGTGGTAAAATGGCACTTTTTTTGAGACGAAGTCTTGCTCTGTAGCTCAGGCTAACCTGAAACTCACTCTGTAGCTCTGGCTACCTCAACTCACAATCTTCTTTTTTCCACTTCCCAAATGCTGGTATTCAAGTGTACACCATCATGCCTGGCTTGAGATGGAATCTAAATGTAGCTTTTGCTTATGATTTCTTGATTACAAAAGAGGTTGAGCACATTTTCATATATGTGTTGGTCATCTGTACTTTTGAAAAATATTTGCTTGTTAATTAGATTAATTTTTTAAAGTTGCATATTCTGGGTATTAACACTCTGTCAGATGAACGTTTGACAGAGATTTTCTCCTCCCTTGTAGACTGTCTTTTAACTTTCTGAATCATTTATTTTGCTGTGTAGAAGCTTTTTAATTTGATATTATCCTTTTTGCTAATTTTTGTTCTTAATTCCTGAGTTATGAGTCCTCTTTAGAAAGTTAGTTCTTATACCTAGATCTTGAAGTGTTTCCCCTATGTTTTACAGTTGTTTCAAAGTTTCAAGTATTAGATTAAGGTCTTTGATCCATTTTTGAGTTGATTTTTATTCAGGGTAAGAGATAGGGACCTAGTTTCCTTCCTTTACATGTGTTTATCAGTTTTCCCAACAGCGTATGTTAATGAGGCTGTCTTTTCTCCAACATATGCTTCTGGCATCTTTGTCAAGAGGCAGGTGTCTGTAATTACATGCGTTTACTTCTGGGTGTTCTATTTTATTCAACTGTCTGTTTTTGTGGTTGTATACCATTTGTGTTCTCTTCTCTAGTACAATTCAAAATTGGATATTAGCTGGGTGGCACATGCCTTGGGGGGCAGAGGCAGAGGCAGGCAGAGTTCTGTGAGATTCAGGCCAGCCTCGTGTACATAGTGAGTTCCAGACCTTCTGGGGCTACAGAGAGACCATGTCTAAACAACAACAACAACAACAAAAGAACAAAAAATTGGGTATTAGGATAACTCTAGCATCACTCTTTGTGCTTAGGATTACATTGGGCACTCAGAGGTACTTTGTGCTCCCATATGAATTTTAAGGTTTTTTATTTTAGTTCTGTAAAGAATTTCATTTGAATCTTAATGGGGATTGCATTGAGTCCATGAGCATGAGGGGGCTTTCCATTTTTTAGCATCTGAAATTTCTAAAGTGTTCAAAATTTTTGTAGAGGTCTCTTGCTTCCTTGGTTAGGAGTATTCTTATTTATTTATTTATCTATTTATTTATTTATTTTGAGGCAATTGTGGGATTGTTTCTCTGATGTCTTTCTCACCATATTTACTATTGATGTATAGTAAAGCTGTTGATTTTTTTCTCATTTTTTAAAAAATTATTTAGTTAATAACCATATAATTAGAAGAAGCATTTCATTACAACAGCATTGACATATTCAATAACGATTTCCAGAGCTAAGATGTATCTCTTTCAAGATTGGCTATAAATTTTTAGGTATATAGTTGAATTAATACAGTCATACAACATTGTACTCAGTATAAACCCTATAAGACATAAAATTAAATGAGGTTTTAACCTTCAAAAAAGATCTCCATTTCATTATTAAAATACAGAGTTTCATAAAGAAAAATTCATTTTCAATTCAATTGACACTAAGATGCACATGTGTTTCTAATCTCTACATATCTGATTATTACTAGCCACAGTTGGTTACTTTCTGAGCTCCTTGGCATCTGAGCATGAATATAAAGTCATCAGGTAGATTTCAATGGTAATGTAATTTTTATGCTTTGAAGAATTATTATTATTATTATTATTTTACACCCACATCCCAGATAGTACCTTCCCATAGCCTCCCTCCCCCCACTAGAGCCCTTATACTCTGATATCCCTGCTACTGTCTGCTGTGTTGTCGGCACCCCCAGCCATTTCCCACTACTTGCCCTTCTGGTGAATCTAGTCAGCCTATCTAGAGGTCTTTGTTTAGGAGGGTCAGCTGTTCCTCATCTAGCAGCAATCAGTTGTCAATACTCCTTTGGATAAGATTGGGGTCTGCTGTTCATTTTCCCAGTTCTATGCTGGGTTACTATCTGGGAGTCCCTTTGGCCACCCTGGCTAACAACTCAAAAGAAAGTATCTCCTATCTGGCATTGTTGCTTGTTAAGCAGCCTTTAACTATACATATGGACTCTTAAAAATTATATTGGGACTCTCCCGCCCTCAGGCCTCTCTGGGGGTAAGTCTACCATGCAGTCCTCTGCGCCTTGACTCCGCCAGCCGCCCTCACCCTTCCATCTCCCCCGCTGTTCTCTACTCGCTTGTGAGGAGCCTCTGGCTCCTTTCTTTTACCAGTTCCACCTACGAAGATAAGTCAAATGTCCTGTTCAACCATGGTTGGCTTTGCTTGGAAGCATGGAGGAAATGATTCCTCTGTGTTGACCCTCCTCTTTATATACGGGACACTGGTTCAAGTCCACCTGGTGGGGTCTCCTTGATCAAGAGGACAGGTGACCCACCACCATTATAGGGCATTTTGAGAGATGCCCATAGTCCTCTGGAACCAGTCAACCTAGGAGGGCAAGGAACAGAAAGTGTCCTTTATGTCCTTCTGACCAAATTATTGTAGGCCTCAAAGTATGTGTGTTAAACACCCAAGAAGTTTAGTTCCACCAGTCTGGTATTTTTAATTACTGTATGTCATGTAGATGAATCTTGGGCAAAGACCAATTGTTCTCAGCTTGCCATTGAATTTTATCCTTGATGGAGTCATTCCTATACCTTGTCACCTGTCCTGTGACTGTTCCTGGGCTTGTGCCCGTGGTTTGAAACCTCCGTCTCCTTCCCTTGCTTTGACTTGCATGCCCCTCTCAGATCCATCCAGATTCTCCCTTCTCTTGGAGATCTCTGAGCCCTCAAATTAATGTAACTCCCTTTATTTGTGTGTTCTTCCCTCCCCATTCAGGCACTTTGTGCCCTACTCTGTTGCTGTTACTATGTCACTGTGAGTCAGCTTCCTCTGCTAGGTGGCAAGCCCTTTGAGAACAGGGACTCGCTTCGTTTTCCATTTTGTTCATCCTATTGGTGAGGCTTTCTCCTGTTGTTTCTAATTGGCTTACTGAGTGTTTCACTTCCTTCTTCATTTCAGCCTGAGTTCAATATTTCTAACTTTTCTGAATTCATTCAGAAGTTTTTCCCTATCTTCCTTCAGTTCTTTGATTTCTTTTTTTGTGTGTTCTTTAAATTCACTGAATTCTTTTATCATGTTTATAATTGTTCTTTTGAGTTCCACGTCCTGTGTTATCTCTAGGGGGTTCTCACTGTACTCCTCTAGAAGACTATTGGTATTTGGTGGGGATATGTTATTTTGGTTTTTCATGTTATTATTTTTTCTCTGTGATTTTTAACATGTGAATTTCTTTTGTAGTTTCTGATTCTTGTGTGACTCAGGCCTTCAAGTTTAGGTCTGCTGCTTTTTGTGAACTGTATGTGTCTTTGTGGTTTACTTTTTGGGTATGAAAAGCTGGCTTGTCTAAGCTTCCGGTTCTCTCTTTTGATTTTATATTGGAGTGGCCGGATTGCTTTTGTCTTCAGGAGTTCCCACAAAAGCCCAATTCAGATGAGGGTCAGATGTTTTAAGGCTTTCTCCTAAAATCTGGATCCCTCCAGGAAAGATTTTGGCCTCAGGAATTTGGGAGTTGGACTGGCCTGGGAGCCTGGCTCAGGAAAGCTGCTGGTCTAGGGCAGCTGGTGGCTGTGCCACCAAGAGATGCAGAGACAGATGGGGTGGGAAGAGGCCCCAAGGCCTCCTGGGGACTGCACTGAAGAGCTGGGTTGGTCTGGATGCAAAGGGTCAAGAAGAGGAAAGGTCAGCCCCTGTGTCCCAGAAAGAGGCTGGTGGGTGGTGCAGGCCCAGGGAAGCAGAGGGAGTTGAGGGCGGGGTCAGGCCCAGAATCAGTGCTCCTGGGGCCCAGAGAAGGCACTCTGTTGGTCTGGATGAAAAGTATCAGGAAGCAGTATTAGTTCCCCAGGAGTCTGCGACCCCAAGACAAGGAATGGACCAGGGCCCAAACGGGGGAGAGAATGGAATGGAAATGGGAGGGTGAATGGAGCTGGGGGAGTCAAGGCTTGGAGGGCACAATGGACTTACCCAGCAGAGAGGCCTGTGGGTAGGAGAGAGACTTGTGGTGGGTCCTGCAGGCCCAGGGAAGCAGAAGGAGGTGAGGGTGTGGCCAGGCCCAGAAGCAGAGCTCCTGGTGTCCAGAGAAGGCACTCCTTTGGTCTGGATGAAATAGATCAGGGAGCAGTATTGGTTCCCCAGGTGTCTGGGGCCCCAAAAGAAGGAATGGGGCAGGGCCCAAACTCGGAGGAGAGAATGGAACAGAGATGGGAGGGTGAATGGGGCTGGGGGAGTCAAGGGGCAGAGGGCACAATGGACTTACCCCAGAGAGGGGCCTGGCCCAGGGAAGCAGAGAGCTGTTGATTTTTTAATGTTTATTTTGTATCCTGTTACTGAAATAACAGTATTTTGTATTCCTGTTACTGAAATCTGAAATAATCAGATTTAAGAATCTTTTGGTATAATCTTTAGGGTCATTTAAGTATGAATTATCTGCAAATAGGGATAAGTTGATTTCTTTCTTTTCTTTTTATATCCATTTTGTGTCCTTTTTTGGTTTTATGTCTCTGGATTATTATACAAACACTATATCGAACAAGAATGGACAGAGTGGACACCTTTGTCTCATTCCTTATTTTAGAGGAAATGCTTTTAGTTTTTTCCATTCAGTATAATGCTAGCTATAGGCTTATTTTATGAAGGTTTTATTATTTTAAAGTATGTTCTATTCATTACTAGTTTCTTCAGATTTTTCATGTAAAGTGCTGTTGAACTTTATTAAAGCCTCTTTTGTGTCCTTTAAGGTGATCATGAGGTTTCTTTTTGTAATTGATTCTACTTATGTGCTGCATTGTATTTAATGATGTGTATATGTTGAGCCATCTTTGCATTTGGGGATGAAATAAAATTGATTCTGGTGGATGTTCTTTTAAATGTGTTAATTCATTTTGGAAGTATTTTATTGAGGATTTTTGTATCTCTGCTTATAAAGGAAATTAGTCTGTATCTTCTCTTTTTTTGTGTGTGTCCTTATCTGGTTTTGATATCATGGTAATAGTTTCACTGCCACTATGCCCGGCTCTCTATTACTATTTTTTTTAAAGGCCTATGGAGTCTAATTTGTGTTCCTCAAATTCTCCTGGGTGTGAGTCTGTCTCTTGGTGTCTCATCAACCTACCAGGCATCACACCCGTAAGGAAAACTGATTCTCCCTCTCTCAGCAACTATCAATTGCCAATAGATCCTCAGCTAGAACTGGGGCTTCTTGTTTACCTTCCCCATCCATGCTGGGTTTTTGCATGACTTGAAATTAAACAGGACTTGTACATGCTGTCATAAGGGCTGTGAATTCCTGTGTGCAACTGCTCTGTTGTGTACAGAAACTTGTTTCCTTGTATTCATCCACCACCTCTGGCTCTTGCAATCTTTCTACTCCCTCTTCTGCAATGATCTCTGAATCTTGGGAGGAGATGGTATGATACAGATGTCTCATTTAGGGCTGATCATTCTTCTGCAGTCTCTTATTCTTTGCACAAGGACCAGTTGTGGGTCTCTCTGTTAATCACCATCTGCTGCAAGAAGAAGCTTCTTTGGTGAGAGTTGAGTGATGCACTAATCTGTGAATGTAGGAGCCAGTTTAATACTATGCCCATTTAGCAGGATAATAGTAGTAGACTCTTCCCCTATGGTTTGTGACCTGTCTACACATAAGTTCTTGGCTCTGATAGCAGTGCCAGATATGGGATCCATCTTGTGAAGTGGGACTTAAATTCAATTAGAAAGTGGTTGGTTACTCCCATAACATTCATTCTACTATTGCATCAGTGAGCATATTTTGCCAAGCCAGCCATTATTGTAACTCACAAGCATTCACAGCTGGGTAAGTTGATGACTGATTTTCTCTTCTGGTAGCCTGCATAGCACCTTCCATCATTAAGAAAGCTAGCTAGTAGAGATGAAGCTTGAAGGTCAGTACCATCTTGATTTCTCCTTGTTTGTTTTATGACTAACTTCAGTAATAAGGTTTTACCATTAACTTCTGAAGGGTAACCAAGATCAATGGCAATAGTCAGTGTTGTTTGAGGGCATAAGTCAATTTCATTATTTTAGTTGTGATCTTTATTATCTCTTTCCTTATACTAATTTTTAGTTTGTCTTGTTTCTTGTTTCTCTACTTCGAGAGCTATCATTAGATTATTTATTTGAGCTTTTCCTGATTTTTTTTAACTAAAATTTTTTTATTTATTTTAATTTTAATTTTATGTGTTTGAAAAATTTTGTCTTATATAAATGAACCCATGTATGCAATGTCTGCAGAGGCCAGAAGAAGGTGTTGGATCCCCTGGAACTGGAGTTACAGATGGTTGTTAGCTACCATGTGGGTGCTGGGAACTGAACGTGGGTATTCTGAAAGACTTGCCAGTGCTCTTAACTGATGAGCCGTCTCTCTAGGCCATTTTATTTTTGTTTTGCTTTGTTTCTTTCAGAGACAAGTTCTTCCTTTGTAGAGCTGGCTAGCCTGGAACTCATCAGCCCCAGAAGAAAATTCTAATATGATGTTTTACACCAGAACTCTCTCTTTCATCACTTTAGGCTCATATTTCACAAAGACTGAAAATGGAGATTCAGCTTCTCTAAGTCTCTGCATGTTGTATTTAAAAATGAATTGTAGGAGCTGAAGGATGGCTTAGTGGTTAAGAGCACTGGCTGCTCTTGCAGAAGATCTGGTTTGGTTCCCAGCACTCGCATGTTAGATAACAACTGTCCATAACTCCAGTTCCAGGGTATCCGATACCCACTTCTGGCCTGTGAAGGTGTTGCACACCTGTGGTGCACTTAACATACATGCAGGCAAAACACTTATACACATAAATAAATTAAAAATGAATCATATCGAAACACAAAGACTTGTTATAATGGTGTGTTAAGTTGGAGTCCGATGAGCCTGGGCCCCAGCCTGACTCTTCAGCTGTGCATGTGTACATTTGGGTAGCATTCTTCTAAGTTTTCAGAACCTTGTCTCCTCCTCTATGAAGAATTAGAGCTGCAAAATTCTTGGTGCTATACCTCAAATTTAGTGCTAAAAATAGAAGATCATACTGCATTGTGTATTGATGTCCATCAATATCCATTGACTGAATGCCATAATATTCAATTTGTAGGCACGATTCAGAAATTAAGTAAAAATATCCAGATGGATTATCCTTTGGATCAAAGTAAACAAAGGGCGTTAAGTTAGAACAAAATAGGGGAAGATGACAGAGCACAGAATAGCATAGGCACATTTTGGTCATAAGACACTGAAGCCTAGCATGGTAATCATAGGCACATTTTTTTAATTCTTATTTTTTATTTAATTTTTGTAATTTACATATAATATACTTTGATGGTATTTAGATGCCCTCCCATATCCACACCTCCTTTTATTGTCCCCTGCCCAATTTAATGTAGCTTATTATATATTTATATATATACATATAAAATAAGGCCTATACACTCTATTTCGCATTCCCAAATGTCCTTCAGTGTGGGTCCATCCACTGGAGCCTGATTAACCTACCAAGAGTCTCACCTTTTGACTGAGAGTCTGTGCCCCTTCCAGCACTCATCAGTTGCCAGGATTTCCTTAGGTTGGATGGGATTTCTTACCTACTTTCTCATGTTTTTTTGGGATTTTGTCTGGTTTGAGCTTACATGGAACTTATACATGCTGTCACCATTGCTGTGTGTTCATATGAGTAACTGACCAGCTGACATTTTGGTCATAAGAGTAAAAACCCAGCATGGTATCTTAAACCAAGGTGAGTTTATTATAAGATTTAAAGCATTTTAAAAGATTCACTGTTAAAAATTATTATCTGTGCTTCATGAAAATATGAAAAATTGTCATCAATTAATAAAAAGATTTGTTCTCTTAAGTTCTTGGTTTTGATTATGCTTTCCCTTGTTACATGACCACATGTCTCTGCTTGTTTCTGAATGTCTGTTATTTTTGCCTTCTTTCTGAAATCTTGTTCTTTCTTCCTCCTCATCAGCACAGTTATACCCAACAAGCTCTAGACATAATCACATCTTTTAAACTCTTTCTGACCCTCAGTTCTATGACTGTTCAAGTTCTCTAGGGAGATGTGATGTGACCAGCATGAGAGTCAGTTCTCCAATTCTGACCCAATTAACTCAGCCAATGAGGAATGAGGCTGTGTAGCACAAAAGCTGGGACTTGGAGGAAGCATCTCTCAGAGAAAAGAGGATGGACTGAGCAGGCACCCTGAAATGCGTTGAGGACAAGTAACATAAGAAATGCCTGAGAGGATTGTAACTCAGAATTTGGTTGCTGAGGAATGATTTAGAAAAACAGTTTAGAGCAATTTGTGTGTGTGTGTGTGTGTGTGTGTGTGTGTGTGTGTGTGTGTGTTGTGTTAGACAATAATCTACAGATATTATGATCATTAAAGAAGAAAATGTGAGAGAAAACAAAATTAGTAACTTTGATATAAGAGTGTGTTGAAACTGAGAAAAGGCTACAAAGTTGAGGAGTTTGAATTTTGTGTGACTGTGTATCCTAAAATAGACATATAGCTCAACACACCAATGTAATCTATTATTCCTTTGAGATTATATTATGTAGTTCCACTGAAACAAGGACACATAAAACAATGAAAAAAAATCTGTTAAGTAATAGTGACCCCCATCAAGGCCAACTGTACTTAAATGTTTTTCTATTAAATTGAGAAAAAGATGATACTGTTTTATTGTTATAATCTTAACACTGTTTAAAAAATGTCCGGAAACCAAATGAGAGCCAACACATTGCCTAGCAACTATAAGAAACAAATACTTTGTTTCTTAAGCTGACATTAAATACTACCTAAGATTCCTAAAAATACCTGCCTTAGAGTTCAGTTCTCAGCTAATCTTTTTATTCTCAAACACACTTCCCCACATTAGAACATGTGACTTCAAAAGCTCTGAGATTCACTTTAGTAAGTTTCACATTAGCTATTCACCAACTTTATTTTACAATCTTTAAGTGAATGCTCCTGTTGCTAAGGTTACCTTCAGTGTTAGTACTGTAAAGTCACAAATCAAGTGCCCAGAAACACAAGTTGCTTAGCAGAACTTTGGGCTGAAAATGTAACTGGAGGGGTGGTGCAGCCAGCTCAGAGGTACCAGCCTACTACAGGGTATGCTGAGAGGAGAGCCAAGTCTTTTACAAGTGAATTCCCACTGACTGGGCTCTCATCCTAAGAAAGAAGGCAGGAAAGGAGTCTTTTTATAGCTGTATCACCTAAGCTGTGTCTTCAGAGCTGGATTATAAAGAGTTATGTCTTCTGGATCAGTGTCTTTCCTAAATAGGAAGTGTAGAAATCACCTAAACAAAGGCATGGCTATGTGACTCCCTGAGGGCAGTAGCTTATGTTCTGGCTGGCAGAAATATCAGTAACTCATTTTTTAAAATGTGTTTTAGGGCTGAAGAGATGGCTCAGTCATTAAGAACACTGGTTGTTCTTGCAGAAGACCTGGGTTCGAATCACAGCACCCACATAGCAACTAACAACTGTCTGTAACTCCAGTCCCAGGGGATCCGACAGCGTCTTCTGACCTCTGTGGGCATTGCACGACATGGGTGCACTTACCTACTCTCAGGCAATACACACATACACATAAAATAAAAATAATAAATAAAAATTTAAAAAAATGTGTTTTAGAAAATATTCAGAAGTCTAAAAAAAACAAATTACCTTTTATCTCATTTGCTTGAGTAAAAATAGAGATAAATCAGGTGAAGAAGATGTAACATGTCTAGGGAAAAAGTAGTCTTTATTTAAATCCAGAGAAATAATAAGATAGCAGTGAATATTTCCTGAGCAATTTTTGTGTGCTATGTGCAAGGTGGACACTTTTCACTAACTCTGCATTTGAAGCAGGTGGCAGACATGACTCATTCTAAATGTGGAGTTCATAGATAGATAGCTTAGGTATCCTGCCCAAGGTCCCATATGGAAGTTCTTGACCACAAGAGTCCATTACTTGCTTATCTGTTCAGTAGTAGCTATTGACCTCTCAGAATAGTTTTCTGTCCTGATGGAAGTTTATGATTGTGAGATATTCAAGAGGTTAATGACTCCTGAATTGGAAACTAGGCCTTTATTTTGCTGAATTTAATCAAGTTTAAAATGTCATGATCTGGGCTGAGGCTGTAGTTCAGTGGTAGAGTGCTTGCCTAACATACACCAAGCCTGGGTTTGATTCCTGTCATTTAATAAGCCAGATGTGGTGGCCCATACCTGTAATCCTACTACTCAGGAGGTAGAGGCAGGAGAATTAGGAGTTCAAGGTTATTTTCAGCTACATATGGAGTTCAGGGTCATATTAGGCTACATGGACTCTGTCTCAAAACATCAAAAAAGCATAATTAATAAAATAAATAATAAATCCTAATGGCCATTTGTTTTGATAGTTAAGTCTTTCAGTATGAGTTGATTTTGCCAAGGTCTAAATGTGGTAGCCACACAGAAGCATGAGGAATCCCAGTGAGGCTAATGTACCTACAGTTCTTTGCAGGACTCTGATTATATACATTGACTCGCAATCCTAACAATAACCCAGAGAGATTAGTACTAATAGACCTATTTTACAGATGAGGCAGAAAGAGGAATTGGCCAATGTTATATATGGAGAAAGAGGGGGGGGGTTGAATTTCACCTGTTTGGCTCAGAGACAGTTTACAGTTTCCATAGGGTCAAAGGAGAACTTAATAGTAAATACCAGATTGACTGAGAAGCAATAAGCTGCTTTTCCTTTCTCTTTATCATCATCTTATCTCGCATCCTCCATGATTTGCTCTAATTCCATATTATACATCCTTGAAAAAAAAATCTTACTTGGGTGGTTATAAGAAGGGACCACAGACTGAGTGCCTTCTAAACAACAGAACATTTTTTTCTCATGGTTCTGAGAGCTGAGAGTCCATAATCAGGGTGCAAACAGGACTGGGTTCTGCTAAGACCCTTCTCTTGAGTTGTAGACTACTGACTTCCTAATGTATCCTCACATGACAAAAAGGCTGAAAGAATCTTCTGGGGTCCTTTGAATAAGGACACTAAACCCTCCACGATAGCTGCAATCCAAAGAGAGCTAGGATTTCAGCATATGAATTTGGCTGGTGTGGTGGTTTGAATGAAAATGCCTCCCATAAGTTCCAAATATTTGGACATTTTGTCCCCAGATGGTGGTGCTGTTTTGGAGGGTCTTAGAAGGTGTGGCTATCCTGGAGGAAGCACATCACTGGGGGTGGGCTTGGAGAGTTCTTAAGCTTTGTTGGACCTCCACTTGCTCTTTTGCTTCCTATGCCTGCTAGACGATGTAGAGCCTAGCTTCTCCTCCTTCTCCAACCGCCTCTGCCGCCATGCCTCCCTGCCATGATGGACTCTTGCCCCTTTGGAATTGTAAGCATAAATAAAATCTCCCTTTCATAAGTTGCTTTGGTCAGTGTTCCTATCACAGCAACAAAAAAGTAACTAATACAGTAAGTGGTACCATGAGTGGAGTGTTGGCTGTGAAGAACCTGACCATGTAGGGTTTTAGAAGAATGTGGAAGACTTTGGAAACTTGTGCTAGAAAAGTGGTTGACCGCTGTAAGCAAAGCTTAACAGTCCATTCTAATAGGTGCCTGGAAGAAAGTAGTGCTGAGAACAATGTAGTTCCAGAGAGAAATAAGGACTTAAGCAGCACTTGGGATATTTTGGCAAAGAGTCTGCCCTCGACCAAAAAGCTTGCCTCAAGCTAAGTTGAAAAGCAATGGACTAATTTCTCTGGTGGAAGAAATTTTAAGACAGCCTAATGTAGAATTGGTGGCATGGCTGTTAATAGTTAATATTATGCAGATCTACAGAGTAAAAGAGAAAATGAGGGAGAAAGAAATACAGAATGTACAGTTTGGATTGAAAAAGAATGCTAGGAAGATAAATGTTGGTGCCATGGCATGTGCTAAAGGAGAGGATTTCTTGGCTAAAGAGATTGAATTGGTTAAAGAGAGGCCTAGAGATTTGTACTTAAACAATGGAGAGAGTGCCTCCAGGGCAAGACCACACCCAATTAAGCCTCCAACTTGTGAAAGGAAAATGCTGCAGGGACCACTGAAGAGAAAAGTTTCTAAAATGGATAAAGCAGCATGAGTCCATCCCAAACCTGCAGTCAAACTTGGCAGTGTTGTTCACCTGGTGCTGGGTTTAGAGGCATGAAAGAGGCAAGAGTGAAGGGGTCATCAGTCTTCCTCCAAGGTTTCAGAGAGCCACTGAGGCCAGGCAGCATGCAGCAGGGTTCCTCTAAATAAAGAAGGCCATGATAGGCCATTGTGTGAAGCTGTGAAGGTGAAGCCTGGTTGGCAATGGAGACCCCAAGAAGATGTTCATGATGCCAGAGCTGTAAGGCATCTGCCAAGAAGACCTGCATACAGGGAGTGGTACCAGCACAAGAGAGAGATGCATGTTGCACGTAGCAAAGCTGGAAAGGCTGAGCCATCTAAGTCCTTTGGAAGTAAAGTCCCAGAATTCAGACATGGAGCTACTGGATTGGTGTTTGTCCTGCCTGTTTTCAGCCTTCTTTTGGTCCCGTATTTCCTCACTATGCTTCTATTCCTCCCTTTTGGAATGGTAATGTGTATTTGGTTCCACTGTATGTTGGGAGTATGTAATTTGTCTTTTGATTTTACAGGGTCTTACAGTTAAGATATTTCCCTGAGTCTCAGAAGAGACTTTGGACTGTGGACTTTTGAATTGTATTGAGATTGGTAATGACTATGAAGACTTTTAAAGTTGGACTAAATGCATTTTATATTTTATATGGTCATGGGGGCCAGGGGGTGGAATGTGGTTTGAATGAAAATGTTCCCCATAAGCTCCAAGTATTTGAACATTTTGTCCCCAGGTGGTGACACTGTTTTGGGAGGTCTTAGAAGGTGTGGCTATCCTGGAGGAAGCATGTCATTGGGGGGTGGGCTTAGGGAGTTCTTAAGACTTGCTTGGCCTCCAGTTGCTCTCTTGCTTCCTGTGCCTATTTGAAGATGTGGAGCCTAGCTTCCACTCCTCCTCCAACCAGCTCTGCTCTCATGCCTCCCTGCCATGATAGACTCTTGCTCCTTTGGAACCCTAATGTAAATAAACTCTTCCTTTCATAAGTTGCTTTGGTCAGTGTTTCTATCACAGCAACAGAAAAGTAACTAATACAGCTGGGATATAGATGTTCAGTCTAGTGCAGCTGCTGAGTTACTTACCATATAGACAGAACTTTTGAGAGTAAAGGCAATGTTAATTTGATGGGCCTAACAGTAAGCATTTATCACATTATCTGAAAATTGAGATTTAGGGTCACATATTTAATCTCTCTCTTTCAAGTTGTGAAGTTAATAATTTTATCAGGCTCCGTTGAACAACATTAATCTGGGCTCAAGAGTTTTCTATGAGAAAAGAGGTACATATATCACTTTATGCTTTCATATTGCATACATTGGTGTGTGGGTAAATCTGTGGGATAATCTTGGAATGCATGCTAGGCTAATGAGTGTGCATATTTGTAACTATGATGGGCATTTTGAAATCACACTCCAAAGAGTTTTTCCCAATACCTATTCTTGCCAACCTACATGAAAGTGCCTGTTCCCAACGTATTTGCCAACAGATTGTGCAATAAACCCTTTGGCTCTTTGCCTATCTGATAGGTGAGAAATGATATTTGAATGTGGAGCTTATTTGAATTTCTCTCATTTCATTTCCTTTTTGATGCATTGTTTATTTGTATTCTGTCCTATTTTTTTTCCTGCTGGGTGGATGACTTTGCTATTAATTTAGTTTTAGTCCTTAATTTATTTCTTTTGTGATACTTGTTGGAAGCATATTTTTCAAATCTATCATTAGTCTTTTATACTTTGCTGATGATAGTTTTTATTTTGCAGATGTTTTCTTTCATATAGTTAAAGTTACTTTTGTCATGTTTTTAGATCTCGAATCCTGCATAGAATTTGTAAGCCCCTCTCATAGGGGCTAGAGAAATGGTTCAGCAGTTAAGAGCACTGACTGCTCTTGTAGAGAACCCAGGTTCAGTTCCCAACATCCACCTGGCTGCTAACAGCCATCTGTAACTCCAGTTTTAGGGGATCAAACACCCTTTTCTGGCCTCTGTGGGCATTGCATGCACAGGTCAACTTACATACATGCAGGCAAAATAATCATACACATAAAATATAAATAAGTAATGCTAAAAAAATTAAAAATATCTTGTAACAGATTATACATTATTAAAAATATATTTAAAATTTTTTGTTTGTGTGTGTGTGTGTGTGTGTGTGTGTGTATGTGTGTCTGTATATGTATCTGTGCATGTGTGTTTAGGTTTCTGAGGAGGCCAGAAGATCTCTGATTTCTTGTAGCTGAAGTTACAGGTGGTTGTTAGCTGTCATGTGGGTGTTGGGAACTGAACCTAGGTCCTCCACAGAGCAGCAAGTTCTCTTAGCCACTGAGACATTTCTCTGTCTCCAAGATTATACATTCTGAACAACTATTGTGGCTTCTTCTGTAACTTTAATATTTCATTCCTTAAATTTTTTATTTATTCATTTGAAATTTGTTTTGCATAAAGATACCATAGGTAGAATAAACTTTTTTGTGGATGGTGACTACCTAATCTCTCAACACCATTTATAAGTCCATCTTTCCCTCACAATTCATAATGCTCTTTATTATTCATTAAATCCTGATAGGTATTTAAGTCTGTTTCTGGGCTTTTCATAGTGGTATTATATAGATTATGCTCTACTGAGCTCTCTTTTTAGTCATATGCAAGTACAGAGTGTTCAAATTATAGCTTTGTAATATGTTTTAAATATCTATGATGTCTAACTCATCTACTTTGCATCTCTTTTTCATAACTGTTCAATGTATATTTCCATTTTTAATTGTTTGAGACTTTCATGTATTTATATAATGAATTTTAGTCATCCCCCATTCCTCTCCCTCATTCCCCCTCCCTCTCTGGCTTAAACCTTTCTCCTCAATGAGTTCCCCTCCTATTTTTCTGTGTGTGACTCCTTGACTTCGAATTACTTGCTGGAGCTGAGTGTGGGTGGGGCATTATTCAACAGAGCAAGGGCAATTTATCTGCGGCTACACCCCTGAAGAAAGTGACACCCCTCCCCCAACAAGTGTTAATTGCCAATAGTCACTCTGAGTGGGACCCTTCCTCATCCGTGATGAAATGTTGATGAGCCCAGTCTTGTGCAAGTCTTGTGCAGATAACCACCACTGCAGTGAATTCATAAGGGCAGCGGGTATCACATGTCCAGAAGACATCTTTTTGCTGCACATCTCCCCATTTGGCTCTAACACTCTTATCAGCCCCTCTTCTGCAATGTTCCCTGAGCCTTGGAGAGGGGTGAGATAGCTGTCCTAGTGGTGGCTGGCACTCCACCATCACTTACTCTTGGCACTTTGACTAGGCATAGGTTTCTGCATTAACAGAATTTTTAGAATAGTGTGCTTAACATTTGTGTCTTAGTAAAAGTGAGAATGATAGGAAGGGGTTATTAGAAAGAGGGAGAGGTGATAGAAGAACACAGCCTAATGTTTTCATACACTTATTTTTATGTAAACTGGAATCAGATTGTCTAGTACCAAAAAAATCCTGTTACTTTAATAAGATCATATTAATCACATAAATTGTAGTTGAAAACATTGGTATTCATTTTACTGTGTGCTTCTTTGTGTTTTGAAGCAAAGTTGGAGTTTATTAAGGAAAGGTTTTAATATAGACTTAAGCATGGGCATTAAGACAGCTGGAGAGAGAAATAAAAAGGATAGAAGTGCATGTCCTAGAATGTGTCTGTGATTTTCAGGAGAGTCACTGTATTGTGTAATCCTACCCAGTCACATACCTTTCCACTTTTCCAATTCTTCTTTGGTTCCTTTTCACAATACCTGAACATTTTTCTTCACATATATTTTACAACTTTTTTTTTTTTTTGAGATACAGTCTCATTGTGTAGCCCTGGCTGACCTGGAACTCCCTATATAGACCAGGCTGGTCTTAAACTCACAGAATCTATCTGCCTCTGTATTTTACAATTTTTAAAATGTTCATCTCTTGAAATTTGGTCTCATTATTGTTATTGCACATGGATTTTCCAAACCTAAAATCATACATTTAAAATTTGAGTTCCTTTCTTCCAAAAAACCTACAATCGTCTCATATGCTGTTCTACAGAACTGAATATTCAGATGCACAAGGTTATGTAAAGATTCAGCCAGATAATTATGTACAGGTTTGTACACTGTTGTCCCAGGGCTTTCATTTTATTTACTGTTAGATTGTCTCCATTTTATTAGAAAGAGTGAATGTTTTCTTAGCCAGATGGTAAAGTCAGGAGAGTTCCAACTTAAGTTTATTTCCTTTCTTTTTGTTTCCATTGCCTCTTTCTTGGGAATTTCAAGATAGACCAGTGATGTCAGCTGGTAGATTCCAATTGCTTTCATAAAGAAATGGCACATGGAAGCTGGGGAGATAAAAAGAAAAAAAAAAATTGACTGTTTAAACCTCTTTGGCCCCTCAGTCCATAAAGAAACAAACCTAAGAAACCATTTTTCTCTGTGATATAATCTTATTGGATTCAGATGATGTTTACTCAACTTACAAAAAGGGAAGATGTCTCTCTTTTGGTAACAAATGTGTTTTTCCTCACATTATTCCATAATCATTACAGTGAAATAGAAACAGAATGCTGTGTTTAGAACACACAACTCTCTTCTTACCTGTAATTATCTTGTTTACTGACACCATTTTGCCGGTTTCATCAGTAAACCTTGCTAGGCTCACATGGATAAGATTTTCTCACTTTTGCCTTTCTTGGTTACTTTGCCCACTTTGCTACCAGAAGGAATGGTGTTGACACATAACTGACTAGCACCAGTGGCTGGGAGACTGCTGTTCCTACATCTTCCTTTTTTTTTTTTTCTTTTTTTTCTTGTTGAGGTTGCCTCGGTTTGACCTTTGCCAAAAATGAACTTTTTAGAATATTTGAGGAGAAATTTCTTCAGAAAGAAAAAATAAACAAAATGAAAAAGAGAAGTTTCTAGCCTCACCATCCAAAATCTTTGTTATGATTTTGTTCCTGAGATAATTTTAGAAAGTCATTTCTATGTCATGAGAGCACAGTTTCGCTCCTGGTTCTTGACAGCCCAAAGTGTTCAAGATGGGGACTTCTCTAAACAAGTGGCTTAATGTGAAAATGATTTTGAATGTTTGGAAATTTGGTGCTGAATGTGTGGAGGGGAAAGTGTCACTGTGTTAGGAGGTGAATGCTTCTGCCTGGACTCAATGTATACCAATGTCTTGTAAAGAAATACTAATGGTCTAAAAGTTAGGGAGACAATTAGGATGTGATATTCTATTCAAACAGTGCTACAGGCAACCCTCAAAGTGAGACAAGCCTAATTGTGAACTCTGACTTCACAGCATACTAGGGTCATGAACTTAGGTATCTACCTTAATCTCTCTAAACCTCAAATTCTTCAATCATTAACTCTCTCTCTCAGTCTATGAATTCTCACTTTGTTGAATTAGCTATAGGATATAAAAATACCTAATCAAGCACCTAAAAAAAACAGAGATGATTTTAAGTTTAAAAATGGTTATTGTGGGGCTGGAGAGTTGGCTCAGCGGTTAAGAGCACTGACTGCTCTTGCAGCGGACCCGGGTTTGATTCCCAGCACCCACATGGTGGCTATGAACCATCCTTAACTCCAGTTCCAGAAGAATCCAAAGCCCTCTTCTGACCTCTGCGGCATTGCATGACACAGGTGCACTCATATGCATGCAGGCAATACACTTGTACACATAAAATAAAAATAATAAATATTTTTAAAAAAAGAAAATTACACCTCTGCTATCATATCTTCAAATTCACACACATACACACATCTAGATGATGTGCCTAGATGTATACACATTTACCACACACACACCTGTCACA
>NW_008330777.1:3943245-3954285 GCF_000622305.1 Nannospalax galili
GGGGCTGGAGAGATGGCTCAGTGGTTAAGAGCACTGACTGCTCTTGCAGAGAACCTGGGTTTGATTCTCAGCCCCCACATGGAGGCTAACAACCATCCATAACTCCAGTGCCAGGGGATCCAGTGCCTTCTGACCTCTGCTGGCATTGCATGACATGGGTACACTTACACACATGCAGGCAATACATACACTAAAAATAATAATAAAATATTAAAAAAATGGTTATTGTAAGAATGTAACAAGACACATTTAAAAAGCTGGAATGCACTGAAGAAAATCACAGAGTCAGCTTAGTGGGATTTGCATCTTACCCCAGCTACTCAGAATACTGAAGTAAGAGGCTTGCCTAGGAGTTCCAAGTCAACCTAGGTAACACAGTGGGACTCATATCAGACACTAAACAAAGGGCTGGAGAGATGGCTCAGTTGGTTAAAGTGCTTGCCACACAAGCCTGAGGGCCTGTGCTGAGATCCCCAGCATGCCCATAAAAAGCTGGGAGTGTCAGTGCATGCTTGTAATCCCATTGCTGGAGAAGCAGAGACAGATGGATCATTATGAGCTTGCAGGCCAACCTGCTTACCCAAATAAATGAGCTCCAGGTTCAGTGAGAGATATTATCACAACAAATAAGGTAGAAAGCCACTGAAGAAGACACCTGACATTGACCTCTGACTTCTATATGCATGTGTACATTCATGCACACCTATACACACATATATGCATACATATACATGCGTATACTACATACACACAGAATAAAACCAAAACAACACATAACAAAGCATAACAACCCCCCCCCCCCGCAGCAAGGACCCAATGGATAATTTTATTCTACTACCTGGAGCTATTAGCAATGGTGAGCTTATAGTGTTGTGAAGATAAAACACCATGGACACCCTTGGGAGCAAAGGTTTTGGGGAAGCTGTTAGTCAAAGGTGAACAACACATCAAGCGGTGACAGTCTCTCTAAAACTGCTGTCATAAACAGGTTTTTCACATGTGTACTATGACATAGAAGGTTGACTAAACTTTTTTCAATAAGGAATTTTTTAATTATATGAAAATATCCCCAACCCATATGAATTCAGTCCCCTTGCTCAAGGAAATTACTACCTCATTGAACCATCTTTGAGGGAGTTCAAGATAACCTTAAAAATGAAGCAATAAAACTCAGTTTTGCAACAAACCAGATTACATACTGAATTCCAATATGTGCTAGCCAAATGGAATGGGTTCTCTCTGTTATTGTCTACTGTCCTCTGTCCATTTCTTTTGGAGTAATCACCTTTTCCAACTACAGTCACATGGTTGTAGAAGGAATTAGTAATCATTGCTTCCTTATTTTCTCTTCATATCTTCCCCAAGTTCATCTTCTTCCAGGGTTTAACAAATACTCTGGGTTATACTAACATGCTAAACTTCTCACACAAACTCATCATAAAATGAGGGAGTGACTCAAGTTGAGCTGCATGGCGGGAGATCTTGCTTTCAGTTGTTGCCGTTACTGAGCTTTGAGTCAGGTTTCTGTCATGTTAGTCAGAGTCCGAAGGTAAGGAGTCTGTCTTGTTGGGCCTTGCTCACCTCATTTGCCTATTTTGGTCACAAGGATGATGACAGAAAGTCCCATTTAAGTGAGACAGTCTCTTTTATCTAACAAACTCCAAAGAAATCCTTTTACACCCTTTACAAAAAGGATTAGTTGAAAAGAGCCAAAACAATCAATAAATTGAATATGTAATGTCTCGTTCTTTTTATGTTTAGCAGAGTAGTATTAACATTAACCACTTTCCAGATTTGTGACTCAGGGTAGGTAAACTAATTTTGCTATACCCATTTGCTGTAGAATGGGTATAGACTAGCATAAGAGGTATCATGGGGTAGTTAAGATGAACACAGTGTCTGGCAGAAGGTTTTCCTACAGTCAGACCAACCCTCTGTCATTTACTTGTCTAAGGCTCACTGTGGTTTTCTTTTAAGGTTCATTTTATTATTTATATTCTCTCTCTCTCTCCTCCCTCTCTCTCTTTCTCTCTCTCTCTCTCTCTCCTCTCTCTCTCTCTCTCCCTCTCCATGTACATGTGGACGATATAACAGGGTGTGAGATCCCTGGATCTAGAGTTATATAGTTGTACTACAACATGAAAGGCTGACTGAACTTTTTTCAATTGTGAGTTCCTGAAGTAGGTGCTGGAAACCAAACTCCAAGACCAGTAAGTGATTTTAACCACAGAGCCATCTCTTCAGCCTCTGGTTTATTGTGTTTTTAAGCAAGTTATTTATCCTTGGATGCCTTAGTTGCTTGATTTGCCAAATGATAATGTTGTGATCTCATGTTTTGTTCCTTCAAGTTTCATCTGTGGAAATGCTAACTCCCAGTGGGATGATATTAGGAAGTAGGACCTCTGAGAGGTAGTTAGGTTTAGAGGAGGTCATAAGAGCAGAGCCCCAGTGGTGGGATTAGTATCTTCCTGAGAAGAGAAAAAGATTAAAATTAGATTTTCTGCCAAGTGAGGAGGACAAAACTGTCTGCTTACCAGAGGAGTATGGTCAGCATATCCTGGATCCACTCATACCATAATATTAGACTTTGCAATCTCCAGGTGAGCAATGAATGTTTAATTAAAAAACCCCAGTCTACAGTGCTCTGCTGTAGCCACACAAATGAAGACAAATGATAGTTTTCCTTACCTTATAAGGCTTTTATGTTTCTTTAGTGACTTAATGTAGTTAAAGCTGTTCATATGGAAAGTGACATATATATATATCAGTGATAATTATAAATATTATCCAACTCTAACAGAGATCAAATAAAATGTTTATTCAATATGTTCTTCAGTTTAAGCACCTAGTCTTGGTCCAGCTCTATCTTGGCAGTTGACATACCACTCTGATTAACTTTATTAAGGCAGTAGTTGTTGTCCTATTATAATTGTGTTCAAACACTGTCAGTATGTACCTATTATCTATAGGCAGCAGTTCTATAGTCCATCTCTAGCCTAATATATTAATCTGTTCTAAGGACTGCCTCAGTGATAACTTCACCTTTTTAAAAGATATTCTCGTTATCTGACCAGAACTATGGAGAGTCTGAGATTTTACTTCACTTACAAGTCAACAAATTAGCTTACTGCAGTATCAGTCATGCTGATGGAAGATTCAAAATTTCTGAGCCCCAGCTCAATGCACAACATTTAGTACGTGTTTCGAGTTTGCATTGGCTACTCTTGCTCCCCTCCCCTTGTGCTGGGGAGATACCAAGAAGTCAAGGGTGGTACTCTATGCATAATGGGTTCTGAGATAGGTCAGAAATCCCAATTTTAGACCTGTGTGTGGTGGTGCATATCTGTGATACTAGCCATTTGGAAACTGAGTCAGGAGTATCATGAATTTGAGGTCATTGTGGGTAAAATAATCATACCTCTATTTATGTACACAGACAAGTCTAGGCTTATAGTACCTGGATATTCTTTACTAACAAATCAAAGCTCAATGAGTTCATAAAGTTTAGCTGTAATGAATCAAAGGTTTTAAAAACTCTGCTGTTAGAACAATCCATGAACAACCCTTTTCCCCCACGCATGATGTTGTTGCTTCATGTACCAGTCCTTTGGAGAATACTAGTTTCCTAAGTAGATCTTCCAAGTGTTGACATATTTCAACCTACAATACAAAAATATTGCATTTATTAATATCACAGATCACAACAGAAAAAAATTTAAGTACCAGTAAGCAATCTGACTCATGATGCCACACATGGGATTTCTAACATTTTAATTTTTCTAATATCCTAATTAGAATAAATGCTGTCTTTTTTTTCAACATGCCACAATAATCAGTTAATTAAGCCCACAATTTAAACACATGCAATTGCTCCCACACCAGACAAAAGCAAAATTTCAGTATGTCAGAGTGGCTGTGTGCATACTTACCATTTCATCTCACAAAAGTATTTCAAAGGCATGTATTTAAAGTAATTTGAAAACCCGAAACGTATGTGAGCATCTAAGGATCTTGATTGGGTTTGTTTTCTTTGCCTTTTAAAGGATCAAAAGACAAGAAAAAAAACCTCAGATTCAGCAGAAAGCAACAACAGGTAACAAACCTTATTAAACATGAAGAAACACATGTACACACACTCACAGAGAAGAAAGCTCTTCACAAATGGAGAAGGAGCTGGGAAGCCAAAAAATCTAAAGCCCTTGGAAGCCTTGGGATTGGTCAACTTAAACAAAGAAGAGGGAGCTCGTAAGCCACAATTCCAACCTGAGTGAGATATGTCCAGGTCAGGCCTTGGTCTTATCTAAACTGGCCTAGACTGGTCAGTTAGAAAAGGGGCCCTGCCAGCAGGAGAAAAAGTCTGCTAGGTCTTTGTCTCAGACGAAGAAGCAGCAGGAAGTGGGCCATCTTTATTACTCATCAGTGGTCCTGTTGGCTTATGAGGGATTTAGTCCTTTACACTATTATTGCTTCATCAAAGATATTCTTTCATAACTGAGTGAGGTGACACGCACCTTTAATCACAGCATTTAGGAAACAGACAGATGAATTCTGTGAGTGCAAGGCCAGCCCTGGCTGCACAGAGACAGGGCCACATAGTGAGAGCCAGTCTCAAAAAAATAAATAAATGAATAAAATAATGAAGAAGATATTCTTTTATGAACTAGCTTGCAAAGAATAGATTTCTAAGCCAGTAAGATGGCTTTGTGGGTAAAGTGCATGCTGTCTATCTTCAAAACTTGAGTTTAATCCTTGGAACCCACGTGGTGGAAGGACAGAACTGACTGCATGCTGACTTATGACCTCCACATGTATGCGCACACACACATGTGCACATACACTCAAATAAATAATTAATGAACAGACAAATTAATAAATGTTAAAAAATAATTCTGATGTGATCAGATGCCTCCAAGAAGGTAGGGTTATAGAAGATTTCTGAGGGGTAGTGATGAGGCACAGTTAATAAAGTACTTGTCGTGTGAGCAAGAGCACCTGAGTTTGATCCCCAGAACCCATAAAAAAGTTGGGCATGGTGGCCCAGTGCTGTGCCAGTGGAACTGAAGCCCCTTGGGACTTACTTGTCAGTCAGCTTAGCTTACTTGACCAGTTCCAGGCCGGTGAGAAACCTCAAAAAAAACAACATGGTGGCACGTGCCTATAATCCCAGCACTTGGGAGACAGAGATAGGCAGATATTTGTGAGATCAAGACCAGCCTGGTCTACATAGTGTGTTGCAGGCCAGGTGAGGTTATAGGAAGACCCCTGCTAAAACAAAAGTCCCCAAAAAACCAAGGTGGATGGCTCCCAAGGAATTATACTCAGGGTTGGCCTCTGGCCTCCATGTGAAACAAGCATATATGTGCATGTGCATTCTACCCCACATGAACATACACACATATACACATATAGACATGTGCACATAGACCTGAACGTAGATTTGTGTATTTGAAAGTTTAAATCAATTTTTAACAAATACATGGAAACATAAAGTTATACCTATTTATGGGTATCGTGATGCTTTGATATGTAGATGCTTATCAGTTTCTATGGTGAAAGCATTAAAAACTCCATCTTCTAACCTTTTGAAATACACAGAGTATACCATTGTCTGTACTGTGGGGCATAGCTTCAGAGCTTCTGATTCCAAACTGTGAGTAAGTAATTATGATAAAGTATTCCCTATTCTTATCTTCCCTTCTCAGCTTCTGACACCCACCATTCTCCTCTCAATTTCCATGAGTGGGATCTTATTGTATTTGCCTTTCTGTGCCTGACTGGCTTATTTCACTTAACATAATTAGTTCCAGTTTTATCTGTGTTGTCACAAATGACAGGATTTCATTCCTTTTCAGAATGTTTCTTATATTTAATAATTTCATATATTTATGCAATGTATCTTGATCATATCCATCCCTAACTCCTTCTTCCCACTCCCCCTGGATCTTCCCAATGTGTCCTCCTCCCATCTTCATATCTTCTTCTTTTTCAGTAACCTGCTGAATCCAGTTAGTGATGCCAGCATGCATTCAGATGTGGGGCCATCCACAAGAGCATGGGTATCTTACCAGCAGCCATACCCCTCAAGAAAAATATCTCCCCCTTTCCCAGCACCCATCAGCTGCCAATAACTCCTCAGCTAGGGGTTGGGCCTCATGGCCCATCTGTGCTGGAATGCTGATTGGTTTGATCTTGTGCTGATCTTGTGCAGGTAACCACAGCTGCTGTGAGTTCCTGAGTGTAATGGCCCCGTCATGTCCAGGAGACATTTTTCAGCACTCCTCCATGTCCTCCAGCTCTTACATTCTCTCTACCCCATCCCCAGTTCTTTTTCTTTAAAATGTGTGTGTGGAATAAAAAAAATATATGTGTGGTCTCTGCACACATGTGTGGGGGTGTACATGCTTTTGTGTGAGTGGAGACCACAGGAAGACATTAGGTGTCCTGCTCTATCACTCTGCCTTATTCCCTTTAAATAGGGTTTCCCACTGAATATGGAGCTAGGCTCAAGGTCAGTAAGCCCCAGTGATCTTCCTGTCTCCAATATGCACACCTAGTATTGGGGTTATAGGTATGTGCTGGGCCATGCCCAGATTTTTATGTGAGTGACAAGATTAGAACTCAGATTGCACAGCAAACACTCTTACCCACTGAGCCATCTTCTCAGCTCTAAAATTTCACCTATTATGACATAGTAGTATTCTACTGTGTATATGTACTGCATTTTCTTTATTTATTTATCTGCTGTTCAACTCTTTGGTTGTTTCCATTTCTTAACTATTTTAAATAGAGCTGCAATAACATGGGAGTGCAGGTATTTTTTTCATTGTACTTCTTTTCTTTTTATATATGCCTGATTGTGGGACTTCTGTATCATATGGTAGCTCTGTTTTAAATCCCTTTTTTTTTGAGACCAGGTCTCTTTATAGCCCCAGTTGGCCTGGAACTTGCTATGTAGACCAGGCTGGCCTCAACCTCACAAAGATCTGCCTGCCTCTGCTTCCTGAGTCCTGGGACTAACTGTGTGTGCCACCATGCCTGGCTGTTTCAAATGTTTTGAGAGAACCTCCATTCTGTGGGCATTGTGTGTGTGTGTGTGTGTGTGTGTGTGTGTGTGTGTGTTTCCATATGAGTTTTATAATTTTTTTAGTTCTCTCAAGATCATCATTGGGGGCTGTACTTTTTACTGTTTGATGCTACATCACAGAGATGCCTGAATAAAAATCAAATTTTCTTTTTTTGAAAGAGTATATCCAGAATGAAATGGGGAAGTAAAAGCAGACCCTTATCAGGATTATATCCTTTCTGACCCCCTAATGGCCTAGAATAGCATTAATACATGATTATAAGCAGATGCTATCAATTTAATCTCATCTGTTGTTTGCAATATAAATGGTAAAATCTAGTGCGTCCAACAAATATCCCATCTGAAGTGCTTGATAAGTAACACATGCACACACACACACACACACACACACACACACACACACACACACCATACGAATAGTAAAAAAGAATGCCTTTAAAACTGCACTGAATCTGTAGAACGCTTCGGTAGTATGGACATTCTAGTAATACCGATACATGAACACAGGCTCTCTTTCATTTTTTTTGTCCTCTTCAGTTTCTTTCATCACTGTTTTATAGTTTTAATTGCAAAAATATTAATGTATCAACTCTTTGGTCAAAATTTTCCCTAGGTATTTTATTTTTAATAGCTATCTCAAATGATTTTGCTTTCTTGATTTCTGTTTCGAGTAATTTTCTGTTTCCCCATAGCAATGCTATTGATTTCTGCACGCTGACTTTTGTATCCTGCACACTGCTGAATTCGTTTATTCGTTATAATTGTCTTTTGGTGGAATCTTTGAATTTTTATCTGTGATCATGCTCTCTCCACACTGACAGTGTGACTTCCTCTTTTTCTGCTTGGATGCTTTTCTTTCTTTCTTTTGCCTGATTACTCTGGACTCACAGTCCCATGTTTAATAAAAGTGATGACAAGTGGGTATTTTTGTCTTGTTCCAGATCTTAGTGAAAAAGTTTTCAGTATTTTCCCATTCAGTAGATGTCAGCTGTTAGCTTATTATATATAACCCTTATTATGTTTAAGGAATATTCCTTCTGCACCTAGTTTGTTTAGCATTTTTATTAAAAAGATGTTGAATTTTCATCAGCTCTTTTTCTGCATCTGTTGAAATAATCGTATAGTTTTTGACCTTATTGTGTTAATGAGGTATATCATGTTGAATGATTTGCTTAGGCTGAATTGTTTTTATGACCTCGAAACTGGCTTTTTAACAACTGAACTGAGAGTGTGTGGTGCTGACAGAACTTAACATTTAGTATAATTTTCTGGCACTGCTGTATTTATGCTCCTTTGCTGTTTTTACCACCTTTGTTTTTTGTACCATTAATATATCATCTCAATGAAAAAATCAATAATATATAATAATAATAATAATAATATCTCATCCTCTTAGATCATACTTTGATAGCTGTGAGGGTTGGGGAGACTTGTTAGCAGGCTACTATCAGATGAAACTGAAGAGGATCTAAACATGTATTATGAAGCAGGAAAGAATAGGAATTTGAGAAATCAAGCATTGCTTTAATCTGTTCAGAATACTGTGCTAACAAACCATACACCAGATAGCCTAACAATGACTGACATTTATTCCTCACAGTTCTAGGTCTGGGAAGTCCAAAGTCAAGGTACTGGCTAGACCCAGGCTCTAGTAAGGGCCTGTATCATGATTTATAGATGCTGTTTCTAGCTGTGACCTCATATGGTAGTGGGGCAAGGCAGGTCTCTGAGGCCTCATTTTAGCATTTTAAATGTTTATTATTAGCATGTATTAATTATATATAACAATGAGCTTCATGATGACACTTTCATACATGATATAATATATCCAATCATATTTACCTCTCCTGTACCAGTTTTTGTCCCACTAATCTCTTTCTTCTTTCCCACTCACTCCTCTTCTTTCATGTCTTTTCTTTTTTATTGTTTTGTGATCTAATTAGTTCCGATAGGGATGTTTACAAGAGCATGAGTAGGATTTTGTTTATAGGAGCATGTATACCATAATCAGCAACTGTATCACTGAAGAAAATGTCTCCCCCCACATTATCCATAAACTGCACATAAATCCTCAGGGAGGGGTGACACGGGGTTGATAAACCCAATCTTGTGGAGATCTTATGCAGGTAATCACAGCTGCTGTGAGTTCAAGAGTGCAGCAGCCATGCTGTGCCTGGAAGTCAATGTTTCACATTGCCCCCAGCTCTCCCTCCAGCTCATATATTGTTTGAGCCCTAGAGGGAGTTGTTATAGATATCTAATTTATGTCTGGACATTCAACAATTATTTATTCTCTGTACTTTGCCCAGTTACGAGTTATCACTACTTAAACTTCTCTGACCAAAGATGATAGCAGCACTAATTTAGGACTATAAACATAGTTATTTAGAAGGCAATTTGACACGCACATCATGTCCATTTAGCAAAACAACAGCAGTAGCTTTGCCACTAAAGCCTATATCTTTCTCAGTCCCAGGCTTTTGACCAGGTTTACAGTACCAGATGTGAATTCCTTCATGAAGAATAAGAATCAAACTCAAGTAGAAAGTGGTTGTCACTACCACAACAGACTTGTCACTATTACCCTGGTGGGATTCTCTTGCCTGAGTGATTAGTATTGTTGTACACAAGGTCCACAGCTGAGTAAGCCTGTCGATGCCTTTTTTTCCCCCAGCAGCCTGCATAGCACCTTCTGATACTGTGAAGGATAGAAAGTAGGGAGGAAGCTTCCAACCCAGTTCCCGCTTGATTTCTCTATGTCTTGTGACTAAGGCATGCGGTGTTTTCATAAATAAGGTCTTACCAACTAGTTTTGGTGGGAAGCAACAGCAAGGACAATTGCTTGTATTGTTTTGGGGAATTCAGAGGCCTCCTTTGGCCAACAACTTATAAGGAGGTAGCCCACTCCTGGTACAGGGATTTCATTTAATAACCTGTAACTAATGGGAGCAGATTTATTCACCCACACAGGGAACCTCTATTCAACAGTTTGCTTTCAAATTTTGTTTTAAAATCCTTCATGTCTGTGCTTTCTTCTTCACTTAAACCTTTCCATTCAGTATTCCTCCTTCCAGTTTTTTTTTATCACATGACCCCCATACCCACTAAATAACCCCCTTTTCCCACAGGGCTTACATGGGAGAGAACAAGAGGTATTTGCGTTTCTGAAATACCTCACTTAATATAGTATTTTCCATTCTAATAAATTTTCCTGCAAAATTCATAATTTAATTTTTCCTTACAACTGAATAAAATTCCATTATATATATGTACTACATTTTCATTATCCATTTCATTTTCTTGTTATTGTGAATAGAGCAGCAATAATCATGGATGTGCAAGTACTTTGGTGATAGTTTATAGAATCTTTTGGGCATATATCTGAGGCTTCTTTTGTGAGTCCTATGATGTAATTTCATGAGGTCATGATGTAACGCATGACCCATCACATTCCAAAGGCCTTACCTCCTAATAATATTACCTTCCGGGTTAGGAATTCAGCATAAGAATGTTGGTGGGACAAACTATAGCAACCACCAAAGCAATTCTATGCTGTCTTTGAAAGTTTCGGGTATAGATTTCTGGTAGCAATGTCTATGTAATATGAAACTAAATATAGAAGATAACAATTTAATGATCTGTCTTTGGAAGATCTCCAGCCACTCCCAATAGGATGAAGAAACAGCAATAGGCGTAGCATGGTTGTTCAGGTCATGATCTGCCTTGGTTCATACTCTAGTTCTGCCACTTTCTTAACCTTTGTAATTTGTTCTCATCTGGCAAATGGGAAATGAATGGTATCTAACTTAAATGGTTGTTATGATGATTATATGACCTGGTAATTAGAGCAATGTTTGGAACATAGTTTATCTATCTATCATCTATCTATTTATCATCTATCATCGTCTATCTACCTATCATCTATCTATCTATCTATCTATCTATCTATCTATCTA
>NW_008330777.1:3954321-3979482 GCF_000622305.1 Nannospalax galili
CTATCTATCTATCTATCTATTTATCTATCTATCATCTATCTACTTATCTATCATCTATATGTCATCTTTATAGATAATTTTGCTGTAAGTGAAATGAGAAATTTTAAGCAATGGAGATTTTTTTCTCTAAGAATCCTGGGAGAATGGTGAACAGAGAGTTGGAAGCAACCAGTATTTATGAGAAAAGAAAAAGAAAACAAGCCAGTGAAGGAGACAGAATGATGAGGGAGGCGGGGGAAAATTCCAAAGGGCAGTGTCTTGGAAGGCCTTGATGAGTTTGCAATAATGTAGACATGTGGAGGAATGTATATTTGCAGATGGCAAATGTTGCATACACGGTTTCTGGCCAGATTCCCTGGACCTTATGCAGTGCCTGATATAAAGAAGATGCTTAATAAATATTTGAAAAATAAAAATGTTACAGAGAAATTGAAAATATAAGTGCCTGAATATGTTATTTTTTATCTAGTACAAATAAGTTAGTTTGGGACATATTTCCTATATAGTGTCACAATAAAAGCAAAATTAGACATTAAGATACTACTTGGTCTGGTAAGATGGTTCAGCCGGTAAAGGTGCTTGTCACCTAACCTGATGACCTGAGTTCAATCTCTGGAACCTACATAACAGAAAGGGAGAACCAACTCCCTCAATTGCTCTGATCCCCACATGTATGGCATGTATGCCCTCATCCCTGACAAAAAGCAAAAAAAAAAAAATGTGGTAAGATACTTTTAATTTGTCTATTAACCCTTGGAGTGATTTCTTATGACCATAGTTTCATTACAATTTGAAACTGGCCCAAAGTCTTGTTTTAAAATAATTGAATTCTGTCTTTGTCACAGGCAAATTTCAGGTCTTTCTTCTCTCTGTGTCTCTTTCTGTCTGTCTCTTTCTTCTTTCCCTCTCTCTTTCTTTCTTTCTCTCTCCCTTCCTTCCTCTCTCTTTCTCTTTATTTCTTCTTTCTTTCTCTCCCTCTTCCCTTCCTTCCTCTATCTCTTTCTTTCCTTTCTTTCTCTTTCTTTCTTCCTTCCTTCCTTCCTTCCTTCCTTCCTTTCTCTCTCCCTTCTTTCATTCATTCATTCCTTTCTCTCTCTTTCCTTTCATCTTTCTTTTTTCTTTCTCTCCCTTTCTCCTTCCTTCCTTCCTTCCTTCCTTTCTTTTTCTTTCTTTCTTTCTTTCTTTCTTTCTTTCTTTCTTTTTTCTCTTTCTTGAAAAGGTAACCCTGTAGCCCCAGCTGGCCTGGAACTCTCTATGTAGAACAGTCTGGCCTTGACAGAGGTCACCTGCCTTTTCTCCCCTAGTGCTGGGATTAAAGATGTGTGTCACCACACCTGCCTCTTAGGTTCTTTCTTAATACCAAGATTAGTCATTAGATATAAAACCTGGCCATTAATCATGTTATTGGATGACTTGAAATTCCATCATTTACCTTCTGTGGAAAATATGAGAATTTTCTTGAGAAACAGTATGTGCAGCTGTGTTTTCTGACTTATCAGTTTGACTGTACAAGAAAAACAGTCAAATCTAAAATAATGACTTCTAAGGATGTTGCTTAGTGTTAACAGTGCTTATGTAGTTTGCACAAGTCTTTGGGTTCAATTCCCAGTGCCAGAAAAAAGAAATCCAACAACATCAGTAAAATAGACAAACAATCAAATGTGATTTTCTTTTGTTTGGGGCTGTTGTAATTGCTTTTCATGTGTGTGTGTATGTGGTGTCTCAGTGTGTGTTTGGATTTGTGGGTACCTATAGTGCCCAGAGGGTGACATTGAGATTTCTTTCTTGATCAGTTCTTCATGCTGTTGTTGTTATTATTATTACTGCATCGAGGCAGGGTCTCTCACTGGAGGTTGCTATTTTGGCTAGACTGGTTAGCCAGTGAGCCCCAGGATCTGCCTGTCTCTGCCCATCAGCTGAAGTTACAGAAGTATGCCACCACACCTGGCTCTTAATGTGGATGTTGGGGATTCAAACTTAGGTCCTCATGCTTGGACAGCAAATGTTTTACTCACTGAGTTATTTTCCAGCCCCTGAATTACTCTTTATTGAGAATGGTTAATTGTAAAGTTTCCATGTGAGTCAGTGGTTAAATCTGACTGCTTCTACCCCCATTTTCTGGGCTCTTTAGACTAAGAAAATTTCATTGACTGGACTTCCAATTCAGTATCTCTAAATGTTATAGGTTTTTCCCATGCCCTTGCTCATAAACATCCTATGGAGACAATGTTCAACAGTCTTTAGTTTTGCTCATTCCTTTATCTGCATTATCCATATAAAACATAAACTATAGCTCTCATGTTTTACTTTATTCTATCACTTTTTTTACCATTTGTGTCTTCTCAAGATTTATTCCTTGATATCATATAATTATATAAAACATTAAACTATTTTTTTCTGTTATATTTTCTAGTGGGTTGTTACTGGTTCTTAGGAATATGATACTACTTTTTATACACAGATTCTTAATCCATAACTCTGCAGATTCTTAATATATTAATAGATTGAATATAAGGATTCTTGAATTTTCTGTGTGGAGAACTTTAATTTCTACAAATGACAGTCAGCTATCTTTCTTTTGAATTTTAAGGCTTGCATTCACTAGTTACACTGAATTTTTCAATAGAGACAACAGTAGCTGGTATCCTTGTCTTTTTTCTTGATGTTTAAATTAATGGTTTTCAAATTTCATTATCAAAACACATAGTGACAACTTCATACATATATTACTACTATTTTAGGATTGTGTTGCTTTTGTTGGCTGTTGCCCAGGCAGATCTCAGACTCATTGGCTCCAGTGATCCTCCTTTAGCCTCCCAAGTAGCAGGGACTACTCTGAAATGCCCCCTCAGAGTCAGCATTCTAAATAGTTAAGACCTGTGGCTGGGCCACTCTGTCTGGGTTTACACCCCAGCTCTGTCACTTACACTGTGTTGTATTGGGCAAATCTCTGCCTCAGTTTCCTCCTGTGTAATAAGAAGATGGCAGCCACTTACATAATAGCAGTTTTGTAAAGATTCAGTGAACCAGCACTTGTAAAATGCTCAACAGCGATCTGTTATGTTGCATGCATAGAACATGTTCTTTATGTAAATAAATTGACACAATCATTTCAAAATTCTCATTCAACATATTCCTTTAATTAATATTGTGATATTATTACATGTTATGCATATAATCATATTATAGCCTTTAACGTCTTAAAGGAAGCCATGTGTGAAAATGAGTTCAAAACTCGAATTGACTTCTATTCAGGTGACTGGGATACTTGTCTATAAATATAAGGATCTATATTTTGCACATAGTAAGAAATTACATTTGTCTAGGGATGTGACAGCCTTGATGCTGCCCTAGAAGTTGTCCTTTCCTAAAACTATCTCCTTTTCTGAACTATTATTTGTTTGTTTGACCAGTTTGCTTGTTTGTTAAGATTGAATCTCTCAACCTTGCTCAGGCTGGCCTTGAATTTGTGGGCTCAGTGATCTTCTCATTATAGCCTCCCAAGTAGTTGAGACTACAGGTACATCACAGGCCACTTCACACAGCTTTATTACTGACATCAGAAGGGCATGTCTTTATCTCTTTTCATCTTCCCAAGTAGCAGGGACTATTCTGAGACGCCCCTCAGAGTCAGCATTCTAAATAGTTAAGACCTGTGGCTGGGCCACTCTGGGTTTATACCTGTTTCCCTGTGTGTGTGTGTGTGTGTGTGTGTGTGTGTGTATGTGTGTTTGCTGGAAATTGAACTCATTTAAAAGTCTCCTTTTAAAATGTGAACATATCTCAGTGGAGTAATACATTATGTAGTTTCCTAAGGCTGTCATAGTCATTGCCACAAATTTGATAATTTAAAATAACAAAAATTTGCTGTTGTTCAAAAATCTACAAAAATTACACATACATATCTCTACATGAGTCCATGTGTATAGCTGAAGGCTACATAACAAGAAACACTGCCAGACAGATAGGAGAAACCTTCCTTTGAGTTGTTGGCCGTGATAGTTCAAGAGACTCCCGAAATTACACAGGCTATTGCCACAGCCCTCGATTGCCTCTGTGAACTTGAAGGTAAGACCATATTGATGAAGACAGGACATACTTTGGACATAGGATTTGGAGCAATGGAGCTGGAACTGACCTGGAAGCCACCTCCCCCGAAGGCTAGATCTCATAGCTTGGGAGAGCACTACATAAGCTGCTAAGAGAGAACATCAGTTGAGGATTCAACCCCAGGTTTAAGGCCCAAAAACCACATCAATGACCAGCACAGCAAACGACATTGGTGCAGTATTGGTGCTTCTTTCTTGGGGGTAATCAACAGCCACCTAATTGGACTTAAAGCCCACTCAATGGGAGGAAACTCATGTGTGGTACTGTAAACATAGCCAAATACACTTGGATGGAGAAGTCATAGATCTTAGCGAAAACTCACTTTGGATTTTGCTCATCAAGGCTGCCACAGTGATCATTCAGTCTATAAGTTACACTGTGTTTCTCTTCTCTTTAACACCCGTACCCCAATGCCCTCTCACCTCACTGAGAACAAAAGTCAAAGACTGTCAAGAAGTTGATACCACAGAAGCAGAGAACAGAATGTTGGGTACCAAAGGGGGAAGTTGGGGAGTGGGTAAGCAGTTGAGAGAACTGGTCAAAGAACACAGCATTAGATAGGAGAGATAAATTTAAGAATTTTGTTGTACAACATGGCGATTATAAATAATAGAGATGGACTGTATTCTTCAAAAATACTGAGTACATGTTGTGTTCACTACAAAAATATGACTATGGAGATAATGCCTTTCTTGTTTTGCTGTACAGTCCCACAATATATATTTGTGTATATTTGTGTCAAAACATTTTGCTGCCTATAACACATGCAATGTCATCTGTCAACTAAAATGGCCCAAAAGGCTTCACCCTCTCTGTCTTGCTACAGTGCCAGTTTTTGTACTTACCTTTTTGCTCACTTCTTTCCTGTCAGATGGATCTCCTTGCTAATCTTTGAACCTACTATGCTTTCTCTTGCCTTCAAACCTCTGAACTTCCTGTGCATCTGCTTAGGACACATCCCCACATATATCTGTAGCTGGCTCCCTTGCAGGTCACATTCCCTCTGGTTCTTCTCTGGCTCTTTATCTAAGTTAGTTTCCTTCTTTTCATTTCAGTGCTTTATTTTCTCTTTACATTGGTTTACCTTTTTCTTCCTAGAACTTTCCCCCACTGACATATTGCTCATTTGTTTATCTATTTATGATTTGTTTCCTACACTGGCTTCTCCACCTCAATTAAAGGCAAACTTGGTAGGGTACAGATTGTTTAGTTATCCACTTTTCTCCAACACCTTGTTTGCTCTATGGCTCATAGTAGATGCACAAAATATAGTTGTTGAATAAATGATTAGACAAGTAAAAATCTTTGTATCAATAAGGTATTATCACACAAATTTGGTAAACCATGTCTATAAAATCTGTGAAATTACTTTGGAGCACCTGATCCATATTTGGAGACAGCACAGATGAAGTTATGGTACCAGAGGGTCTTTGGCTTAGCTCCTGATCTTAAGACAGTGTCATTCCTCTCCTGCTTGCTCAGGTCCAGTGTTTCCTAATAAACCACAGCCCTGGCAGTAAGCGGATTGTTTTTTAAGCTTCCTGCATGTTTACAGAAGTTCTGACTGACTGCAGCTGTAGGCTGCCTGGCTCTGGCCACTCACCTCTTCTTGCTGCCTTGGCTCTTTGTTCTGTTTGTGGTTCACAGAGATACTTATCTTGATTTTGTACCCAGCTAATGTCATAATGCTTTTATCTTTTTTATGTATTTCCAACTATGGCTGAGTGTTTAGAACAGAGGGTGTAGTAATTTATGAACTCTCCAAACCCTTTTGATTAGAAGTTGCCATACATTTCTAAACAGTGTTTGAGTTGTTGCCAAATTGAAAATCTAGGAGACAGCACATAAAGATTCAGATTTACAGTTTATCTTGAAAATTGGTAACATCTGGCAACAGGAGGCGTGCCTTTCTGTGTGTGACAACTGCCTGGAGGTAAGTAAACACTGAGATTCCAGTGGGTCATGTCCTCCACCCATCGCCAAGTTCTCACACTGCATGCTTTCCTGAACCTGACAGGATGACTTCACTCCTCTGCCTTATCTGCGTAACCCCTTTAGGTATTTTAATTTGTGGTCCCTATTTTGAGTACACCATGAGCTAAAGCATCAAGTAATTTATTAAAAGGTTAAAAATAAAACTTGTGAAACCAAAAGCATTGTTCTGTTTTGAACAGTATATAGGAAATGAGAAGAGGGAGGAATGGGGAGAGACACAGCAAAAGAGCATGAGAAAGACAGAGACAGAATGAGAGAGACAGAGAATGAGAGATAAAGAGAGAGAAGGGAGGCAGGGAGAGAGAGAGACAGAAAAGGAGATGGAAAGAATAAGAAAGGGAGGGAGGGAAGAAAAGAGGAAGAAAGTAAGAGAATGAATTCGATTTTTTGTCTTCCTTGTGTAGGTTTTTTCTTCTATCTTTATGTGCACAAAGCTTCTGACTATCAAGCCTGTACTTTTCCCCTTTTAGGTGAGAATATGCCATTCAGGAATGTTTCTCACATAAAAGTTGCCATATAAAACTATACTGAGTACATTGGAGTAGCGTGATGCAGTTGCACAGCAAGGAGCTGGGCCCTGAGATTGCAAAGTGTGTTCTCTCCTGCCAATTTAAAACTAATTCATCGAGGCAGAACAGACACATTAGATGATATAGATAAGCTTCTCTTCCTAAATGGGGCCGAGTAGCTGTGAAAATCTTATGTTTTACGATTCAAAATCTAGGTAATCAGCATCTTTTGCACTCTGACTACAAATACTTTACTCAGAAGAGCCTGTGACCATTTTCAAGTGTTCTGACACTTCTTGAAATTCTGCTTTATACAAATAGTGATTTCTACCCAAAGATGTATCAGTCTTGCAGGGATAACATGAAATCCATATCTGCCAGTTTATCTGGTGTGTGGACTCATGTATCCCATTATTTGCCTCACTAGTGTGTCATGGTATCAGAAGTGTCCATGGTCCTTATTTATTCAGCATGATGCCATGAAGCCATTGCTAAATAGCAAGTGAATTCTTTTATACTTGTGATGCTTGTTATTGCATTAGAGAGTTCATGTTTGCAAGGTAAATACTTGGCTGGAAACTACAATGCCATGACTTTTGTTTGTAAACATTTATTACTTACTGTGCCTAGGTAATGTATGTTCTCTCTCACTTTAGCTCCAAATCCTTATATGTGAATATATCCTGATGTAGTCGCAGGAGCTAGCCAGGAAAATGGAAAGGAATCATGGGGGTAAAGGGAAAGAAGGAGCCTGAGAGAGGGGGATAGTAGGAGATTGATGTTACCAAGGAGGAAATAAGGAAATGGGGGCGGGGTTCAATTGGGAAGGTAAGAGAGAAGATTATACAAGGAACCATGGAAGTAAAGAGGAAGAAGACAATGATTTTAAAATAACATAAATATCTTCAAGGAGCTCAAAGAGTTGAGGTGAATAAATTGAATAAAAACCATGAAAAAACAAACAACACTTGAATGAAATAACTAATTATTTCAAAACATGAAATTATAATTCAATAGAGAGTCTCTGAAAAAAAGCCAAACTGAAGTAAAACTTGAAATAAAATCTCAGGAAATCAAACAAAAAGCTTAGGAGAAAGAAACAAAGAAAGTACAGGAAATGCAGCAAAGCATATTAGATTTTGAAGACAAGGTTAAGGAAGTAGATTGTTCAATCAAAGAAAATGTCAAATCTAAAATACCCCAGGATTGAAATATGCAAAACCTCTGGGACCCCTTTGAAAAGACCAAATCTATGAATCCAAGGCACAGAAGTAAGAGAAGAAACCAAAGTCAAAGGTGCAGAAATTATTTTTTAATAAAATTATAGAAGAAAAAATCTTCAAATTTAGGGAAAGACATATCTAGCAAGGTACAAATACAGAGAAAGTAGAAAGAGACCAGAAAAGATACTTCTTATGTCTTCCTATATAATAATCAAACCACTAAAGGTACAGAACAAAGAAAAGATATTGAAAGCTGTGAGAAATACAAGTCACATAAAGGCAGGACCATCAGAGTAACAGCTCACTTTTCAATGGAGACTATAAAAGCCAGAAAGACTTGAACTAATGTCATACAAATCATGAAAGAATGCATATTTGAGCCCAGACTACTATGATCAGCAAAGCTATCATTCATAATTGTAGGAGAAAGAAAAACTTTCCATGATAAAACATATTTAAGGAATTTATATGCACAAAACCAACTCTACAGAGAATTCTTTCTTCAGAAGATTAAACACTCTCAAAGGGGACAAAGAATAAATTATTTTGGCATAGTCAACAAAAAAAGTTCTAAGAAAACAGCTTTACAACAACAGGGATTAATAACATTGGAAAATAATAACCCCCAATATTAATGGCATCAACTCCCCAGGGAAAAACTCAGACTAACACCCTGGATTAGAAAACAAGACCCATTGATTTTCTGCGTCCAAGAAATGCACCGTGCTAATGATCAACACAACCTTAGGATAAAAGGATGGAAATAGATATTCTGAGCAAGTAGAACTAAGAAATAAGCAGGTGTAGCTATTCTAATATTCAAAAAACAGACTTCAACCTAAAACCAGTCAGAAAAGATGGGGAAAATTTGCCAAGAGAAAAATACAATTCTTAATATGTGTGTGCTATACACAGAGGCACCAAATTTCATTTTTTCTTCCCTCTTCCTTCTTTCTCTTTCTTGAGACAGGGTCTCATGGGGCTCATGTAGCTAAAGCTGGTCTCAAACTATGCAGTGAAGGATGACCTTGAACTGATTCTCTTGTCTCTATTTACTGAATGCTGGGATTACAGACATGTACTATCTCTCTAGATTTGTTGTGTAGGGGATGGAATCCAGGACCTTGCATGTGTTAGGTAAGTACTCTATCAACTGAACTCCACCCCCAGCCCTCATCTTTCCTTGTCATTTCATTATCTGTTTTTGACACCACCGTCAATCGTGTGAGTAACTTTCACTGATGCATTCAACTCTCTTCTCTGCCCTTCTGAGTTTTTTCTTTTTGATTTTTCTGACAAACACTTGACTCCAAATGAATACATCAGTGTGCTTTCTTCATGCCTATATGTGAAGCACCTTGGTGTAACCACAAAAGTCACCCAGCAGAGCAGGTAGGTTCCAATATACCAGGCTCACATAATCCATTTCCCTGGTAAGTCTCTTCCTTTCTCCAACAATTGTTTTGTAAAAATTCTTCATTCTAGTCAAATCTCAAATTTTCTTTACTCCTCCTCATTCTCAACAGATGAATTTTCCTCCTACTTTTTGAAGGAAAATAGAAGGCATCAGATGGGAACTCCCTCAGCTTCTCACTACCACACCCATACTGTTCCATCTGTACCCACAGTCTTCTCTCTCCATCTCTTTTAATATATGACTATCTCGTTTCTTTTTAAGGCCAGTACAGTCACCTGTGTTTCAGACCCCATCTCCTCATCTTACATCCTCAATTCCATACCCTAATGGTCCCCCACTCTGCTATTTACTGAACATCTACTTAACTGGATTATTTCCAGTTACATTTAAACCATTTTACTCTTCTTCCATCTCAAAAACTACCTTTTTTGTTGTTTTTTATTTATTTTTTGTGAATTTCATACAATGTATTTTGATCATATTTAAATCCCCTTCTATATCTATACCCCATTCCTAACCCCCCACCAAATTTCTGTACTCATCATATATCTGTATCTGTACCTACTATATCTATATCTATATATTTGTATCTATATCATCTATATCTATATCTATATCTATATATGTATATTAAGGCCTATAGAGTCAGGTTTGTGTGCCCAAATGCCATTTGGTGTGAATTCATCCATTGGAGATTGACCAACTTACTAAGAGTCTCATCCTTAAATAATACTAACTCTCCCCTTCCCATCAGTCATTGGTTGCCAGTAGTTTCTCAGGTTGGGTTGGGGTTTCTTATCTACTTCCCCATTTTTATGCTGGGATTTTGTCTGGCTCAAATTTACGTGGACACCATTGCTGTGAGTGCATATGAGTAGATGACCAGCTGTTTGGAAAACTCTATTTTCTTGTGGTCATCCACTGCCTCTGGCCCTTAAACCTTTCCTCCTCTCTTCCATAATGATCCCTGAATTTGGGAGACAAAGGTTTGATATAGGTGATCTATTCAAGGTAAGCAGTCTGCAGCCTCTTATTTTCTGTAATTTGCAAGTTGTGGTTCTCTCTGTTGATCACCATCTGCTGTATAAAGAATCTTTTCTCCTCAGAGTTAAGAGATGTGTTAATATATGGCTATAACAATAAGTCATTAGAAATCAGTTTAATACTATATCTATTTAGTAGAATCATTGTATTAGTCTTTCTCCTATGGCCTCTTGGCTGTCTGGCCTCAAACTCCTATGCCTACTAACAATGTCAAGTATGAGCTCCATCCTATGAAGTAGCGCTTAATAATAGAGTAGGAAGGGTTAAAGGGGTGGGGAATTGAAGGGTAAGGAAGAAGAGGGATTATGGGGAGGGATAACTAACTCCAAAGACCTTTAGAAAATCCATGGGAACCTACCACTGTAGAAATTATGTAAAGTATATACAAATATATTATAAAAATAATTAAATGGAATTACCTTGTAACAGGAGGACATTTCCCTCACTGGACACCGCAGGCTTGCAAAGAAAAAGCTCAGTGCCTGGAACTGACTCCCTCTTTTGAAGCTGTTGACCAGGCATCCCATAGACCCTAAAACAATTCTGGTCATTTCTCCTGCTTTTGGTTACTCTTGAGAACTTCACAGTAAGATCCAATTTTTGAAGACACTACATACATGAACCATAGAACAAATAAGGAGAAATCAAGCTGGTGCTGACTTCAAAGTCTCATCTCTACTGTCTAGTTTTTATTGTCCTGGGAAGTGCTAAGCAAGCTATCTGAAGAGAAAATTTAGCATGAACCTCACACAGCTATGGATTCTGTGAGCTACAGCAACTGGCCTGGCAAGGTATGCCCATAGTTACAACAGTGGCACAAATGAAGCGGTAACCAACTACTTTATGATTGGATTTAAAAACAGCCTTTTCTTAAGACCCATATTCCCTTCCAAGCTCCCTTTTTATCTTCTCCATTTCTTTTACCTAAATTTTCTAAAGGGCTCTGATATTTGGTGAATTATAAATCAGCACTTTTGTGACTTATGGAAGATGACTCAGTCAGGAAAGCCCAAGTTTGACCTCCAGAACCACATGAAAATGTAAGGAATGTTAATTGGGAAAGTGGAACAGTGGAATAGGAAGGGTTAAATGGAGCAGGGAATGGGACAGCAGGAAATATGGGAGGAATAAATAACACCAGGGACCTTTTGAAAAAGTCATATGGGAACCTACTACTATAGAAGCTTGGTGCATGCCTTTAATCCCAGCACTCAGGAGACAGAGGCAGGCGAATCTCTGTGAGTTCAAGGCCAGCCTGGTCTACATAGTGAGTTCTAAGACAGCTGGGGCTACAGGGAGACCCTGTCCCAAAAAGACCAAAAAAATGTATATATGTGTTTGTGTGTGTTTGTGTGTACGTGTGTGTGTACATGTGTGCAATATAAAGAGTTTAAATGGAATTACCTTATAATGAATGGGGCACAATGCCCCTGCTGGACATGACAGGCTAACAAGTAAAAATCCCAATACCAGGAATGGACTCCCTCTTTTGGAGCTGCTGAACAAAGGGTTTACAGAAGCCCTCAAATAATGTTGGCTGTGAAATGCCATTGCTTTTGGTTACTGGCCAGAACTCGAGTGTGTGACCCTATTGCTGAAGACACTGCATATATGAATCATAGAACAAATGTGGAGAGATCCTTCTGGTACTGACCTCAAAGCTTCATTCCTTACAGACTAGCTTTCATAATGCTAGACGGTCTCATGCATGCTACTGAAAGAGAATAATCAACTTTACCCAGCTATACTAATGACTGGTTTAGCAAGATATGCCCACCAGTACAATAGTGGCACAAATGTTATGGAAGTAACCTACCTATTTTTAACTGAATTTAAGGCCTACTTCACAGGATAGAACCCAAAACTGGCTTTCTTATCAGGGCTAAGAACCTGTGGCTAGACCGGTTACAGGCCATAGGGGAGAAACTACTACTCTTCTTCTGATAGCATTAAAGCTGGAGAGATGGCTCAGCAGTTAAGAACACTGGTTGTTCTTGCAGAAGACCTGGGTTCAAATCCCAGCACCCACATGGCAGCTAACAACTGTCTGTAACTGCAGTTCCAGGGGATTGAACAGCCTCTTCTGACCTCCATGGGCATTGCACGACATGGGTGCACTTAACCTACATGCAGGCAATACCACATACACATAAAAATAATAAAATAATAAAATAAAATATTTTTAGCTATGCATATGGGCTCTTAAGAAATTATATTGGCTCCTTTAATCTTTGGTTATACTTTCTTTTGGGTGTTTAAGGCCATACTTTTGGCCCAGATAAACCAATTTATTTTTACTATTTTTACTTTTTAAGGTCGTTTGAGGATCTGTTCCTCAGGGATCACATGGGCTTGGGAGGAGCCCCTGGCTCCTTTCTTTTACCAGTTCCTCCTATGTGAAGATAAGTCAAAGGTCCTGCTCGACCATGGTTAGCTTTGCTTGGAAGCATGGAGGAAATGATTCCTGTGTTGACCCTCCTCTCTGTAGGCTGGACATGGTTCAAGTCCATCTGGTGTAACAAGCAACAATGCCAGATAGGAGATACTTTCTTTTGAGTTGTTGGCCAGGGTGGCCAAAGGGACTCTCATATAGTAACCCAGCATAGAACTGGGAAAATGAACAGCAGACCCTAATCTTATCTAAAGGAATATTGACAACTGATTGCTGCTAGATGAGGAACAGCTGACCCTCCTAAAACAAAGACCTCTAGATAGGCTGACTAGATTCACCAGAAGGGCAAGTAGTGGGGAATGGCTGGGGGTGCCAGTAACACAGCAGACAGTAGCAGGGATATCAGAGTTTAAGGGCTCTAGAGGGGAGAGGGAGGCTATGGGAGGGTGCCATCTGGGAAGTGGGTGTACAGTTGAGTAAGATGGTTTGGGATGTTCTGTGTGATACACACACACACACACACACATCAACAAATTTAAAAATATGTACTATATTTGAGGAGGAAGCATGGAAATTTATATCATGTTAATTAGTAGTGGAGATAAACATTACCATTGATGACTTTATAGGCATGCACAGGCGCCAAGGATCCAAGTGCAACTGATTATGACTAGTAATAATCAGATACATACAGATTAGAGATACATGCGCCAACATCTCAGTATTAGTAGCAAAAACAATGTGTCTTTCTGCAAGGAACAATATATTCTAAAACGAAATGGAGATCTTTTTTAAGGTTAAAACATCATTTAATTTATGTCTTATAGGGTTTATAATGAGTACAATATTGTATAACTGTAATAATTCAACTGTAAACCTAAAAATTTACAGCCAATTTTGAAAGAGATGCATCCTACCTCAGGAAAACGTTATTAAATACGTCAATTGTGTTGTAATGATATGCTTCTTCTAAGTATGTTGTTATTAAATAAATCATTTTTAAAAATTAAAAAAAATGTAGGAAACAGCCTATTCTAAAGTGAAATAGAGATCTTCTTTAAAGGGTAAAAACTCATTCAATTTCATATCTTACAGAGTTTATACCGAGTTCAATATTATATAACTGTATTAATTCAACTGTGAACCTAAAAATTTACAGCCACTGTTGAAAGAGATGTATCCTTGCTCTGGAATGTGTCTCTGAATATGTCAAAGCTGCAGTGAAATGCTTCTTCTAATCATGTTGTTATTAAATTTTTTAAAAATTAAAAAAAATAAGTACTTATTTACAGTTGTACTTTTTAGGTGACTTTGATGGTTTAATAGCCAACTTGTTATAATCTAGTAACACCTTTCCAAACAATGAAAATTGTGAGCATTAAAGTAGTGAAATGCTTCTTCTAAGTATGTGGTTATTAAATAAATAACTAAAAAAATTAAAAAATATTTTAAAAAATGACTCCTAATGACTTATTGTTATGTTCATAGATTAGTGCATCTGTCAATTCTCACCAGAAAAGCATCTTTTGCAGCAGGTGGTGATAAACACAGAGGTCCACAACTGGTAAGTGTGGAGAGAATAAGAGACTGCAGAGTGCTCAGATCTAAATGAGACACCTAAATCACACCCTCTCTTCTAAAAAATATTTTAAAAAATGACTCCTAATGACTTATTGTTATGTTCATAGATTAGTGCATCTGTCAATTCTCACCAGAAAAGCATCTTTTGCAGCAGGTGGTGATAAACACAGAGGTCCACAACTGGTAAGTGTGGAGAGAATAAGAGACTGCAGAGTGCTCAGATCTAAATGAGACACCTAAATCACACCCTCTCTTCCCAGGGCTCAGGGATCATTGTGGAAGAGGGGGTGGGAAGATTGTAAGTGCCAGAGGTGGTGGATGAATAAAAGGAAAGTTTTCCAGACACAAGGCAGTTGCTCACATGCACCCACAGTGCTGGTGACCCATGCACAAGACCCATGCAAGCCCAAGCCAGAAAAAAGAACCCAGCATGGAGGTGGGAGATAGACAAGAAATCCTACCCCTAGCAGAGGAACTATTGACAAATGACAGCTGCTGGGAGAGAGAGAGTCAGTTTTCTTTAAGTGTGTGATGCCAGGTAGGTTAATCAGGTTTCAGGGGATGGATCCTTATCCAAGAGCATTTGAGGACACAAATTAAACTCAATAGACCTTTAAAAAATTTAATAGGACATGAAGTAGTGGGATAGTAAGGTGTGAGTAGAGATGGGGGAGGGAATCCGAATATGATAAAAATACATTGTACAAAAAATTCTCAAAAAAATCAATAAAAATATTTAAAGAACAAAACAAAACAAGTCAGGTGTGGTGGTACATCCTTATAATCCCAGTGCAGTGGAGGTAGAGACAGGAGGATCTCTGAGGTTTACTGGTCAGCCAGTCTAGACTAATTTGTGAGCTCCAGACCCATGAGAGGCTGTGTCTAAAAAGGAGTGGATGATATTCCTGAGGATGACACCTGAAGGTTTCCTCTGGTTGTCACATACATGCCTACATGTGTAGCTGCACACACATGTGCGCCCACCCTTATACATGAACATGTACACACATACAGAGAGAGAGAGAGAGAGAGAGAGAGAGAGAGAGAGAGAGAGAGAGAAAACATCTGTGGAAGGATGATGAGTAAGGGAGAAAGTTGAATTTGGAAACAGGACCTGCAAAGCTTTGACTAAACCAATAAGTGTTCTGAACCATGGGCTCATCCGTCATTGAACCAATTGTCTAGTCCTTTAATTGCTCTTGCCATTCACCAGATGTGGGTACCTAGAAAAGAATGCCTTGAGAGGAGGCTCAGATAAGGCAGACACTAAGAGTGCTGAGAACTGGAGGCACTCCACTGATCCCATTCTCTGTTAATGTGGGTATCAAGTCTTCTGTCTATGTATCATGTATTCTAGTTTAAACACAAGTTTTTATATCCATGACTCAATTTTCTTCAGTTGTCTGATAATTCCTGAATTCATACTCAGACTTCTGTATTCTCGACCTTTATACCAAATGGTCTATTAAAAAATTTTATGTATCTTAAGAGACCTCAGGTTTAACATGTCTAAACCATTGCCAGCTTTCTCTCTTCTCCATCTGTGAAGTTACCCACCTTTCTTGTTCCATTGCCACCACTGTAGCCTAGAGGACTACATCCTCCAGCCTGGACTCCTGCAAGGCCACTCTACTTTGTTCAGCTAGATCCACTCGTTCTCTTTTCTACAGTTTACTCTATTGCAGCCAGGACAAAGACTTCAAATGCATTTCGAGTATGCTAATTCCTTTTATGCCTAATTGTCCCTCAGTGATTTCCCATAACTGTTTGGAATGGAGACTAGCACAACTTTCAAAGGTTTTTCTGTCTGTGTTCCCTGATTATTCAAACTTGACTATTATTTTGCCCAGTTTCTACATTCTAGTGACATTGCTTTTTTTTCCCAAGGGAGGGTGATGTTCTAAGGGGATCATAGAGTCTTTCAACACTGTTTACTTTGTTGGGAATAATTATCTCCTGTTCTTCAGCTTTTTCGTCTCCAGTTCTCAGCTCAAGCCTTATTTCTTAAGTCTCTCATACTAGGCCTGACTGACTCTTATAGCAATTTGTCTTACTTATTCATAGCACATACATTAGAATGCAAATGTATATGCACCTTTGATTTATAAACTAATATTTGGCTTCATTTTAGTGATCTCCGTGAGTACAGGGAATTGCTGTCACTTGTCAATATTCCCAGTGCTTGACACTCACCCAGTATGTTCTAAGTATATTTATTAAATTAATTAAACCCTCTTAAACTAGAGCATCTGATAGGGTTATTAGTCATCATTCAATATGGGGTTTAGTGTGCACGACTTTGGTTCCAGGCATTTTAATAGACCCTTCATTCCGCCTATCCATGGAAGAGATTGAATGAGGTCTGAATAAATCTGATGCCATGCACTGACTTCATTTAGTCTTGTGTTAGGAACTAGATGTGGCATAGCAGGTCTTTGAGCATGGGAGTTTTTTCACCACTTCAGCTCTCTGACTGATAATCTATATTGATTAAATAACATTGCATCAATGTATCTGGTAGATATAAAAGGAATAAAGCCTACTTATCCTCTGCTTCTTTGGCTGTTAGATACATTCCCTGGCTGTTAGTACCATTCAAGGCACAGTCCTTAGCAGGCAAACCCTATCTAATGTAGTATTAACTACACTGAAAGAAGTTACCTCAGGAATGCTCATTCTAGCTTACACTGCAGAAACATTTAAACATTTTGCTCATATAAACCCATAAAGAATGATGGATTTCTCTGATTGGAATACTCTCAAAGTGGTGTGCCTGCACATAGGAAGTTCACCAAAGCAGCCAGGTCTAAGACTGCAGTTGGCTACAGCTGTTTAATGCAGCACAATTAAGCCTTTCAAAATGCAAATGCAAAGGAATACCTTATTCATCTGCAGCTTCAGGGGAAATATAGAAAGGCAAATGCAAACTGGACAGCTGCCAAAGGAGGAGTTGGCTGACATCTTTAATTTTGCAAAGAGGGCTATTATCAGTTTTTATACATAAATCTTCATCTGCCCCTGGAGAGATAATGAGTCCTTCAGGGTACAAAGTGGAGAGATGTTTTTCTTGGAGAATTACTAATATATAAACAATAATGTTGATGCCAAGATACATATAGCATCTGTTATCAAACTGATAATTATGCTGCATATAATTAGACAGTGTTAAGCTGTGGCCAAGGTCTAGAATTTTCATTATGCATGGATTTTTTGTTTCTGTATTGTAAATAACTCCCTGATGAGAGGGAATAGAAGATAAAGCATATCACTCAGCATGTTGTCTCCTTAAAGTGGTTTGAAAAGATAGTCAAACATGCAACTTATGTTTAAGATGTAGTTGTTGGTAAATATATATTTGTGATTTTTTTCTTATTTTCAAAGTGAAATTCTGAATTCAGTAAAAATTCATTTTTTTTCTTGGAAAACCAAAGGGTCAACTGAAAAGATTAATAAAAAGCTGGACTTTGTGGCAGATACTTATAATCCTAGAACTTGTGAGGATTAGGAGTTCAAGGCCATTCTTGGCTACCTAGCACACTAGAGGCCATCCTGGACAACATGACATTTTGTCACAAAAATGAAAGCCGGAACCAAAACACTAAGTAAGTTGATTGATCCTTTCAATACATAACCATTTTATTGGGTATGAGTAAAATATTGGGTGTTAGGTATACAACTGTAAGCACAGTTTCTAAACTCTTGGAATTTATAATGCAATGAATATGGCAGAGTATGATCAAGCAATCACATAGAAAATTGTAAAACCACAGGTATTACAATGTATATCAAGGAGATGTATGTCCAGAGTAGCAGCATTAAATTGAAAGCTAAGTAGGCGGATATGGTCAAAGAGGTCAGGAAGGGCTTCTTTGGAGACTGGAAGTTGGAACAGGATAAAAAAAAAATTGTCAGGCAAATGAAAGCATATGTGACAGCTCTGGCCTGAAAGGTTGTCCCAACAGCGGGAAGAGTGGAAGGAAGGCCAACGAGGCTACAGTAGGGACAGTATATGGAGGGTCGTCCTGACTTGGGGCAGCAGCAGTTGGACATGCTGAGCTCTGTGATGTTAAGGCTAGTCTCCTAGAGCCACATACACAATTGAGATAGCCTATTGTATATTCAATTGATGTCTTACGTGTTTAAGCTACTTTGAGTTGAGTTTCTGGACTTTTGGACCTCTCACATGAAAGGTGCAAAACAAAACAAAACCCCTCATATCTAAATCAACTTATCCATCTGTTTTCTCTCTACTTTTGTGTAGCAGGAGGCCTCCAAAGATGGCGCGGACCCAGAGCCCTGGGATTCAGAGAGAATTCACTTCACTTCTGGTCGCAAATAGCCCGCCAAAAGGAGCCCACACCGCAGTACCCTGTTCCCAAGCCCAGTGACTGCTGACAGACTGTGTGGCCCCGACCAATCAGAAAAGGATAGCTGACTAAAGGGACCTGGGGGTGGAGAAAAGGGAAATATAAGGCCTGCCCCCTCCTGCATTAAAGGAGCCTGCAGCACCTCGCCTAGTGCTTGCTTCTACCCTGCAGACTCCTGGAGTCTGCCTGTGTTGCGACTCCGAACCTCTTGCCCCCCTAATTGGCAGGGGACCCGATCCAGGTTATGGTCTTCACAGCTGGCCTGAGGAGAACCCAAAACACTTTTGTGTTCATAAATGTAATTGTAAGGGGACAGGAGAGATGACTCAAGTGGGTAAGACTAGTGGCTACTCTTGCAGAGAACCTGGGTTTGATTCCCAGCACCCACATGGCAGCTAACAACTGTCAGTAGCTCTAGTTCCGGGGGATCCGATGCCCTCTTCTGATCTTGCGGACACTGCATGACATGGATGCACTTATGTACATGCAGGCAGTACACTCATACACATAAAATAAAAATGATAAAATATTTAAAAAGTAATTATAAGAAGTCTTTATAAAAGTAGCTCAGAAATGTATTGTTGGATCACATAAGCTTAGGGTACATTGTTTACAGCACTGCTGGTACATCAGTATAACTCAGCTGTATATATTTACTTGTTTACATATATTTAGTTTTAGTTAATGAATTAGATTAAAATTAAATATTCATTGTATATAACATGTTTGGAAATGTGCAAATCAAGCTAATTAACACATCTTACCTTGCAGACTTACTAGTTTTGTAGTAAGAGCACTTATAGCCAACTCAGAAATTTTCAAGAACACAATGTTATTAAAATAAATAAAAGTGACAACATCTTAGTCAAATTAACAACAAAAAAGGAAGACTAAAATTAATAAAATTTGAGAGGAAATGAAAGGCATTACACAACAAACCAGTAAAATTCTGAGGATAGCATCAGATTATTTTAAAAACTTATATTACAATAGATTTGAGAAAATTTAGGAGAAAGGGATAAATTCCTAGACTGCATCACCTACTAAAATTAATTGGGAGAATGCAAACATTAATAGGGTAACAATAGTAAGTAACAAGATTGAAGCTGTGATGGTCTCCAAATGAAGAAAGGCTCAGGACTGGGCTCATCCACTGCCAAGTTCTGCAGTCCTTTCAAGAAGAATGAACACTACTGTCTCTCAAACTGTGCCATAAAATAGAAAGGGAGAAGTACTGTTGAATTAATTCTATGAAGCCAATACTATTCTGATATCAAAACCAGCTTAGGACACAGCAAATAAAGGAAACTGCACATCTATTTCACTGGTGAACATAAATGCAAAAATTCTTAGTGAAATGATTGTGAACAAATTCAGCACACATTAAATGGACTACTTGCCATGATCAAGTTGGCTATATTCCAGGGATGCAAAGATGGTTCAACAAAGGCAAATCAATAAGTATAATATGATAAATTCAGGGACAAAAATCATATGATCACAATAGATGCTATCCTGGTTTCTTTTTTTATTGCTATTATAAAATACCTTTGCAAAAGCAATTTGAGGGAGAAAGGATTTATTTCAGCTTATAGGTAATCATAATGGGGAAGTTACATAGTAGTAGGAGCTTGAAGCAGCTGGTCACATTATAGTCACAAGCCAGAAGAAAACAACAAGGAATGGCTGCCTTCACTCAGTTTTTCTTTCTATTTATGCCACTCAGGATCCCAGTCATGTAATGGTGCCAATCCTAGTGGGCAGATTCTTCCACCCCAATCAAAGTGATCAGTCTAATCCTCCATAGTCATACCCAGGGTCCCATCTCCTAGGTGATCCTTGAGTCTGTCAAATTGACAATTTACATCAGTCATCAAAATGCAAAAAAGGTCTTCAATAGTATTGAACATCCCTTTATTATAAAGTTCATGAAGCAACCAGGAATATGGCATAATCTAAATATAATAAAAATACACTGAGCTACATATAACAAGTCTATTGGCAAAATTATATTAAATGAGGGGAAATGACAGCATTTCTTCTGAAATTAGAAACAAGACAAGGGTCTTCATTCTCTCCACTCATATCAATATAGTGCTTGAATTCTCAGCCAAAGTAATAAGGCAGGAGAAAGGAAGGAAAGAGATACAAATAGCAATGAAAGAAGTCAAATTATTACTTTTTTCAGATGATCTGATTCTATGATTAAAGGACTCCGAAGATTCTACCAGAAAACTCACAGATCTGATAAATACTTTCAGCAAAAAGCAGGATACAAAATCAACATACAAAAGCTATAAAAATCAGCAAAATAATTGCAGTCACAATAGCTTGAAAAAAAAATACCTAGGGGTTCATCTTATGAAGGAGGTGAAAGGTTTGTATGACAAAAACCTTAAAATGCCAAAGAAAAAAACTGAAGACACTAGAAGATGGAGAGTCCTTCATTCAGTGCTCATGAATTGGCAGAAATAATATTGTAAAAATGGCTGTACTATCCAAAGAGTGATACAGTTCAGTGCAATCCCCATTAAGATTTCAATACCACAATACCATAGAAAAAACAATTTTAAAATTCATATGGAGGCACAAAGGACCCTGTAAAGCACAGCAATCCTGAGCAAAGGATATCGCGGGGCACATCACCATATCTGATTTCAAATTATGCTATGGAGAACAAACCATCATTCTGGCAAAAAGGCAGGTAGATCAACGGAATAGAATAGAAAGCCGAAAAATAAACCCATATAGCTACAGCCATCTGATTTTTGACAGAGGTGCCAAAAATACCCTCTTTAACAAATAGTGTTGAGTATTTGGATATTCAGTTGTAGAAAACTGAAACTAGATCCTTACCTCGCATGCTATACAAAAATAAACTCAGAATAAATTAAACATTTTATTGTGTAACTTAATGGTTTTAAAAAACAAAAACATGATGATAGCATATAGGAAAGAACTTTTAAAGAAAGCATTCCAATAATTCAGGAAATAATATCAAAAACTGGCAAGTGGAATTTCATGAAACTCAAAGTTTCTGCGTGACAAACAACAAGATAAAGAGGAAACCATTGGAATTTGAGATAATCTTTGCCAGCTATACAGCTCACAGGATATTAATATCTAGCATAGGTAAAGAATTCAAAATATTAAACACCCATATCCACTAATAATTCAATCAGTAAGTGAATAAATGAATTGGATGGAAATGCAAATTGAAACTACATTTACAGTCCATCTCAATCCAGTAAGAATGAGTAATGTCAAAAAACACCTATCAACAATTGGTGCTGATCAAGAGTGTTATGAAAAAGGAACACTTGTACATTGTTCATGGGAAAGTAAATTAATATAATCATGATAGAAATCAGCATGGAGGTTCCTCAAGAAACTGAAGGAGGGATTTCTATTATCCAGCTACACTACCCTTGGGAATGTCCCCAAAGGAATCTAACTCAGCTTGCTATAGAGATACTTGCACATTCATTTTTATCAAGGCAGTATTTAGAGTAGCCATGCCTTAAAATCAGCCTAGATGTCCATTGACAGACAAATGCAGTACACACATGCGCACACACACAACACACAAATACACAACACACACATATACACACAAACACATATGCACATACACAGAACACAGAAACACATGCACACATACACACACATACACACACAGTTGAGTCTTATTTGTCTATAAAGAAAAATAAAAGTATGTAATTTATAGGAAATTTTATGAAAATAGACATCATCACATTATTTGATGAAATAAGGCAGTCTCAAAAGTACATATACCACATATTTTTGGTCATGTGCAGAGTATAAAAAAACTTGCAAGATACATGAGAGTAGAAAGGAATGGGAGAAAAGTGGGAGAGGTTAACAGAAGAGAGGACGGGGAATGGAGGTTCATGGGGGGTGTGTGAATATGAGCAAAGTACGTGATATCCATATGTGAAAATGCCTTAATGAAACTCATCATTTTATTCAATGAAAAATGCTAATAAAGAGATTACTTTTAACAGTAGATGCCAACTATAGACATTATGTTGTTACTAAATCTCATTAGCTTATTCTTTCTATGTTACTGAAAGTTTGACTAGTGCCTCAGCATGTTCATTCCTCCTCCTTTTTCTCCTGGTACTTAAGAAGAGATGCCCCTTCCTCTTGCTCAAGATAATTTCTTGCACTTTGCTTTCTGTTTTCTTCCCCTCCTTATAAACCTCACTTTGTCAGTCTTCCTGTCTCCTTGTTTATAATTTCTGTTGAGTCTTCATATGTAAAAATATTCAGTTAAAGTATTTCCTTAATTTCCTCTCTGCCTTCAAGCCCTTCTTTTCCTTTCATTTCCTCTTCTCTTCTTTCATCCTGTCTTCTCTTCTCCCCTCCTTCCCCTTCCCCTCTTTTCCTCTGTTCCCACTTCCCTCCCTCCTTTCTCCTCTTCTTTCTATTTTTCTCCACTTCTCTTTCATGCCTTAACTTACTACACCCTGACTTCTGCTCCTAGCTCCATTAGATCTATGCAGGCAAAGCTCACCAATGACTCCTGTGTTGCCCAATGTTTTCTTTCATCTTCCTTGACCTCTCTGTAGCACTTGGGACTGGTAATAGCACTTGATTTGAAATAGTCTTCCGTATCTTTCCTGCCATGAGCTGTCTCTCATGACATTCCTTCTTTCAAGTTGCTTTCTTCTACAGCCCTCCACAAGGATTCAGTCTATCCCATGACATGTACTAATAATAGAATTGTCATTCACTGGACACTGATTTTGGGTCCATAACCCCTTAGCTTATGTAATTATAATAATTCTTTGAAGTACTAATATCTTTGATTTGCAAACTAAAAAGGTGAGGTTAAGACAGAACTTACTTTATGTTAGGTAATTCAGTAAGTAATAAATGTATAATATACAAATGGAAAAAGTAGAAAAATACTAAAAGAAAGTAATAAACTTTTGTAAAGTAGACATATCCAAGTAACCAGTACACAGATAAAGGACAGAATGTTCTCAGCATTCCAGACTGTCTTGTATCACCATGATATTCCACAAAGGTACAAAACATTACTAATTCTAACACTGATAATGTTTGCAACCTCATATAAATAGAATTGTAAAACGTTACAGTGTATATGTGACATTTGTTCATTCATTACACAGTGTATAAGAAAAGTTCACTCAATATTAAACTTCAGTTATTTCATTGTATGAATGTATCAATATTTATTTTATTAAGTGAGCATTTAGGTTCATTCTTATATTTTGTCTACTACAAATACTGCTGTGAATGATTTTTATGCTTCACAGTAAACAGCACAAGCATTTCTTTTTTCTATATATCTTACAAAGGGAATTTCTGACTGAAACATGCTCTATTGGTTTTAGCAGACATTGTTAAATGATTTAATATCTAATTTTGTTATAATGATTGATTGTTACAGATCCTATCTATCCAAATTAAGATCTCATTTTTCCTCTGTAATCAAAAAGTTTTTCTTTTTTTCATTACTCATATCCCTTATATGTATTCTTCATCAAGAATTTTTTTGACAGGGTCTCCTTAGTCCCAGCCTACCTGGAAGTGACTATGTAGACAAAGCTGGCCTCAGTCTCTCAGAGATCATCCATCTCTGCCCCCCAAAGGGCTTGGATTAAAGGCATGCACCACCACGCTCAGCAATTCAGCAAGAACTGTTTTTTAAAGGTCTATTTTTACTTGTATTTGTTTCTGTGTGCCTGCATATATGTATATGCACCAGGTGCACATAGGTGACCAAGGAGTCAGAAGAGGACATTAGACCACCTGGAGCTGAAGTTGCGGACAGTTGTAAGCCATTTGGTGTGGGTGCTGGAAACCAAATCCGGGTATTTTTTATTTTCATTTCTTTTTTATTTTATGTGTATGAGTGTATTACCTGCAGAAGAGGGCATTATATCCTCTGGAACTGAAGTTCAAGAGAGTTGTTAGCCACCATGTGGGTGCTGGGATTTGAACCCGGGTCCTCAGCAAGAGTAGCAGGTACTCTTAACCACTGAGTCAACTCACCAGCCCTCAACTCCAGGTTTTGAAAGAGCAGCAAGCATTCTTAACCACTAAGCCATCACTCCAGTCACTGAATTTGTTTTTAATTTGATACTTTTATTTGTTATAAACTCAACATTAATCACTATATCAATAATGTATCTATCTCTTTTTTTTAATGTTGAATATATGACTTTTTTTTTAATTTTTAAAAATGATTTATTTAATAACAACATACTTAGAAGAAGCATATCATTACAACACAATTGACATATTCAATAACGTTTTCCTGAAGTAGGATGCATCTCTTTCAAATTTGGCTGTAAATTTTTAGGCTTACAGTTGAATTATTACAGTTATACAATATTGTACTCAGTATAAACCCTATAAGACATAAATTAAATGATGTTTTAACCTTTAAAAAGATCTCCATTTCATTATTAAAAATTAAAATTTATACTGAGTGCAATATTGTATAACTGTAAAAACCCTATAAGACATA
>NW_008330777.1:3986606-4009665 GCF_000622305.1 Nannospalax galili
CAGGGCCCAAACTAGGAGTATAGAACGGCGAGGCGGGGGGATGGAAGGGTGAATGAGGCTTAGGGAGTCCCGGCGCGGAGAGCTGCGCTGTAGACTTACCCCAAGAGGCCTGAGGATAGTAGTCAATGTATCTATCTCTTTTATATATTGTAAAAGAATTTCAGACCAAGTAAAATTCTATTTTAAAATATTTTTATTGAGATTTTCATGCAACGTATTTTGATCATACTTAGACCCCCTCTAAACTCTACTCCCCTTTACTACTCTCTTGACTTCATTTCCTCTATTATTATTTGTCTTTTTTGGGGCTTTTTTGAAAAAGGCCTATCAAGTCTAATCTCTGTTTCCCAAGTGCTCTTGGGTGTGTGTCTATCTCTTGGAATCTTGTCAACCTACCAGGCATCATACTGATAAGAAAAACTGACTCTCCCTCTCCCAGCATCAGTTGCCAATAGATTCTTAGCTAGGGCTGGGGCTTCCTACCCACCTCCCGCATCAATGCTGGGCCCCTGTCTGGCTTGGGTTTGCACAGGTCTTATGAATGCTGTAATTAGTGCTGTGGTTTCATATGTGCAACAACCCTGTGGCATCTAGACAAGAGTTTCCTTATATTCATCTACCATCTTTAGCTCTTAAAATCTTTCCACTCCTTCTGCAATAACCCCTAAGAGGGGAGGAGAGGGTGAGATACGGGTGTTCCATTTAGGCTTGAGCACTCCCCAGTCTCTTATTCTCTGCACACCAACCAGTTGTGGGTCTCTTTGCTAATCCCAATCTGCTGCAAGAAGGAACTTTTCTGGTAAGAACTGAGAACCCATATTAATCTATGGGTATAATCATAAGTCATTATGAGTCAGCTTAATATCATGTCTATTTAACAGAATGATCATAGTAGATTCTCCCTTATGGCCTATGTCCTGTCTAGCCACAGGTTCTTAGTCCTGATAACAGTGTCAGGTATGGACTCCCTATTGTGAAGCAGGCATTAAATCCAATGAGAAGGAGGTTGGTTATTCATATAATATTTGTGTCACTATTGCACCAGTGGGCACATTTTACCAAGTCATTTGGCACTGTAGCTCACAGGGTCCACAGCTGGGTAATGTTGGTGGTTGGTTTTCTCTGCCAGTAACATGCATAGTACCTTCTAGCAGTATAAAAGCTAGTCAGCAAAGATGTAGCTTCAAGGTCGGTAGGGGCTTGGTTTCTTCTTGTTTGTTCTGCAATACAGGTATGTATTGTGTTCAGCAGTAGGGTCTTACTGTTAAGTACTGTTGGGTAAGCAAGTGTGAATGGGGTGTGAGAAGTGGTCTCAGGTTAACTAGGGATAGGTGCAACTTTTGAGCCTGAGGTTCCAGAACAGACTGTATGAAGTCCTGAAGTTGCAGGGTTTTCTGGGTGGTTGCTAGGTGAGCAGCTTGGCAGAGATATCTGTGCTGATTTATGATTAGAAGAATGGGAATGATTCCACCTCAGTGGTAACCAAGAAAACCTGCTAATGTAACTCTTGAGTAGGTCTATCTGGGGCGATACACTGACTATGAAACCGAGCTATGCTTGAGAGTGTGGGGATGGCTGCAAGGGCAGAAAGTTCTTTAGAACTGACCAAACCAAGTCAGTGCAAATGTCAGATAGGCCTGGGTAAGTGGGTGGAAGAAATAGTGGAGGCAGGATCCTCACAGGTCTGGGGGAACTTGCAGGTCTAGGAGGTGCAGGAATAGCAGGACCTGTGAAACCTGGACTCTGGGAGGGTAGGATAGACAGGCAGGTTGGGGTTGTGGAACTCGCAGATGTGAAAGAGCTCACAAGTGTGGCAGGTGCATAAAGCTGTGATACCTGGGAAGGCATTAGAATGCTGGGGATGGAGAACACCCAGGTTTGGGGGAACTAACTGGTCTGGGGCATGCACAGGGTTGTGTGACAAACAGAGCAGAGCTGGGAACTGAGATGGTGAATAGAAAGTCCTAAAATTCTTTCCAAGTGTTTTTCTCTCTGTTTCCTTTCACCCCCCCTCTCATTATCTAAATGTCACCATCACATCTGCTTGCAGTTGCCACATGGTTGTGTAGCTCGGAATGTGGCTGCCTTTTTGTTCTCCCTCAGGTGGAAACATTGTTCTTGGATACAATGTGGTAGTAAAAATATCACAGTCTCATCCTTTCGTTTAAAATTTTCCCCTGGGTGCAGGATTTTACTTCAACGAGCAATGCAACAGTAACTATTGTGGCACAGTGCTCCAATTGTTAATCCTGCTTGGATCAGCTGAGTGAAACCCTGGAAAACCCTGTGTGATGGAATACATGCTGCACACCCAGTGTTTCAGTAAAGGAACCCCATTGTGAGGACTGATTTTCCACTGTACACTTTTGAATAAGGTCTCTCTTCATTTTTTGAGAGATTTCTCTGTCTCACAGATATGCATAAGTTAAAGCCAACCATTACCCAGCTGAGATGCTATGTGAATATATACCAACAAAATTCTCCAAATAATACCCTCATGTGTCTGGTTGACTTATATTTCATTCATGATTGCATCACTTGTATGTCCCATTATCTCATGTCTTGTGCCCATTTTATCAAGTGAGCATCACAGTTAGTTAAACATCCATCTCCACTGTGGGGTTTATCAGAGAACAAAATTGTCTTGTTTTATTCTTCTATGCAATTTCATATTTTAAAATATGTGTATATATAATATAAAAGAATATGTACATGACTACTCTGGAAATATGTGATGAGCACTCTGCAGTGTCTATTCTCTGCACTTTGGCCAGTTGTAGCTAGCTTGGTTAGTCGCCATCTGTTGCATGAGGAAGCGCCTCTGCTGAAAGTTGAGAGATGCATTAATCTATGGCTGTAGCAGTAAGTCATTAGGAGTCAGTTTAATACTGTATCTGTTTATCAGAAAGCTAGGATTAGGTGTTCCCCTGTGGCCTGTGACTTGTTTAGACTCAGGTTCTTAAGCCTGATATCAATGCCAGGTGTGGACTCTATTCAATGAGTGAACTCCTAAAAAAGTGGCTAGTTATTCCCATAATATTTGAGGCACTATTGTACCAATGGGCATACCTTACCAGGTCAGTTGTTGTAGCTCACAGGATCCACAGCTTGGTAAGCTTGATAATAAATTCTCTTCAGGTAGTTTGCAAAGCACCTTTTAGCACTATGAAAACTAGTCATTAGAGATGAGACTTTGAAGTCAGCACCAGCTTGCTTTCTTCCTTGTTTGTTCTACAGCTCATATGCAGTGTCTTCAGTAATAGAGTTTAACCATGGTGTTCTAGGGGGGTAACCAAGAGCAGGGGCAGTGACTGGCAGTGTTTCAAGTTGATGGGACCCCTGGTCAACAGCTTCAAAAGAGAGATTCCATTCCTGGCATTGAGCTTTCACTTTGTTGGCTTATGGTGTCTAGTAGAGGCAATGTTTCCCTGTTATAACTCTTTAATATCTTTAAAAATGTTTATGTATATACTTTAAGAAGATTCTATAGTGGTAAGTTTCCCTATGGCTTTTTCAACAGGCCTTTAGTGTTAATTATCCAGCCCCATAATCTCTCCTCTGCTCTGCCCTGCCCTCCCATTCCCTACCCCACTTAACCCTTCCTTCTCTATTTTTCCCTTTTCCAAACCCTTCATATCACTGCATTCTACTCCTCCTCCCAGGGAGCCCCCCTTCCCCATGGCCATTTATTATTTCCTGATGTCTCTAAAATTTCAAATTGTTACCTGCATATATAAGATTTCAAAGCTAGCATCCAGCTATGAGAGGGAACATGAGACATTTGTCTTTCTAGGTCTGGCTTACCCCACTCAAGATTGTTGTTTCCAGTTCCATCTGTTTACCTGTGAAAGAGCTGAATAATATTCCATTGTGTTTATGTACCACACCTTCTTTATTCATTTATCAGTTGAAGGAAACCTAGGGTGTTTCCAACTTCTGGCTATTATGAAAAGGGCATCAATGAACGTGGATGAACAGGTATTTCTGTTGTACTGTCTTTTGGTTATATGCCCAAGAAGGGTATGCCTGGATCTTATGATAGATCAATTTCTAGGTTTTTGAGGACTCTCCACGCTGATTTCCATAGTGACTGCACCGGTTTGCACTCCCACCAGCAGTGGATAAGAGTTTCCCTTTTTCCATACCCTCACCAGCATTTGATGTTGTTTGTTTTATGGATCTTAATCATTCTGAATGATGAAGGCTCAGAGTAGTTTTAATTTGTATTTTCCTGATGATTAAAGATGTTGAAAATATTTTTAAGTATTTTTCAGTCATTTGTACTTCATCCTTAGGGAACTGTTTGTTCAGCTTCTTGCCCCAATCTTTTAAAATTATATTCAATCTTTTATAGTGTCATTTAAGACACAGAAAGTTTAATTCTAAGCTAAAATTAATTTTAGAAATATGTAACCATATATTCATCCCCATTTCCTATTCATTGCTTAGATAGTTCATTTCCTATAGACAAGTTCTTCTCAATATGTTTCTGCTTTAAATATTCCTGTAGTGAAAGAGCCATCCCTTCTGTTTGTATATTAGTTTCCAGTATATCAAAATGCACACATTTTAATGCATGTGCAACCCTAACATTCAAATTTATTTATGTGCTATTAATTCATCATATGTGTATCTTATTTTATTTTTTTAAATGTTATTTATTATTTTTATTTTATGTGTATGGGTGTATTGCCTACATGTAGGTAAGTGCACCCATGTCATGCAATGCCCCCGGAGGTCAGAAGAGGATGTCGGATCCCCTGGGACTGGAGTTACAGACAGTTGTTAGCTACCATGTGGGTGCTGGGATTCGAATCCGGGTCTTCTGCAAGAACAACCAGCGTTCTTAACCACTGAGCTATCTCTCCAGCCCTTCATATATGTATTTTAAAATGAGATTAAGCCAAATTATCAGGAAGGAAAATATTGGAGTAAAAAATTTACGTTTTTATTTTCTTTGAGATAAATTAAACCACTAGTGTTTTAAATATCTTCAAACATGAATTTAAAATAAACAATTCAGTTTCAGTAAAATAGTTGCTACCAGTCATATTGTTATTAAATGTCAGGCACTACCCATATTTTAACACACTTAATCCTCATTAGAAACCTATAGAGTAGTTATTATCCTATTTTTTTTAGAGAGTAGTTTTGCTTCTTCTTAGAAAATTTCATACATGTGTAAGTGTATTTTGTTCATATCTATCTCTCACTTCCCTCCTCCAACCCCCCACCCCAGGAACACCTATCACATCTCCCTATTTCATGTTCTATCTATTTATTTAATCCACTGAGTCCAGTTAGTGTACCCATATATTCAGAGGTGTGGGTCAACTACTGGGGCATGGGGAACCCACCACACTTCCTAAAGAAAAGTGAGTCTTTCTTCCCTAGCAGCCATCAGCTGCTAATAGTGTTTCCCTTGAGTAGGGGGATAGGGGTGGGGCCTTGGGAGCCCCTCCCCCATCCATTCTGGAAGTTTTGTATCTGATTATAAGATGAGAAAATTGGTATTTAGAAAGATTGAATGTCTTATACAAAGTCACACAGAAAATCAAATATTTGGGGAAATCTGGTTTTGCCAGGTCCATCCTAAGCACTGAGAGTACAGAAGTGAGTGAAACAGAAGGGATTAATTATAAAGTACGTTTTTTTTTTTTTTTTAGGTATAGAAATCTTCACAGAAAGGTCAATTTAAGTAAAGAAGATATTGAGAAAAATAACTTCTATATGAAATCAAGGAGCATGTTCAGAGGTGGAGTACATTAGAGGACAACTATGTGGTAACAATCAGCTTGAGTTAAACAGAAAACATTAACACCAACCAGTATTGGCATTGATATTTTCTCTTTGCCTCTCCAGATCCCCTGTTCATAATTCTGTAACTCTTTTCTCAAGAATATGTGTAACTTCCTGAGCTCTTTTGCCCTTTGGCTTCTAGTTGAGCTTGGCTAATAGGAGTCTCTGCAAGTGCTGAGTTGAGGGAGAAGAGGTCAGGGTATGCCATGTCCTGTCCCCATCCCCCAGCCCCCTGCTGTTCTTCCCTGAGGGGGGTCTCCATTAGGCTGATGTTTTCTTCTGTTATAAGTTGTGATTCAATCAGGTGGCTCGCTCCACCAGCCCCTTTCTTTTCCTGTGTCTATTATTATTTCTTCTGCTTTCAGACTTAGGATTGTAAAGAGGTTCTTTTACTATTAGCCCTACATACTATGCCCGCCTTTGTGACATCCTCAGACTCCATTTGCTTCTTGAGAAAGTTGCCTCCTTAAGCTCTCTGCAGAATCCCCAGGTTGAGTTGCTTCCGTTTCTTCTCGTGGTCCTTAAAGATGTAGTGAACATGCTAACTATACAGCTCTCTAGGCCTCCAGGGCAGTGAGTGATGTCACTATAAACCCCTCCAAACCAACAGGCACGCATTAAAGTGTATGCTTAATAAGGTGTCTAATACATTAAGTACTTTCTCTTTCCCTCTATCCTAGTCCTAAAAAATTACATGCAGTCAACTCTAAAATCCCTTTACCTTTAAACTTCATTATCCCGAGTGATTTGGGTAACATTCCAGGACACTGTGGACAGCCATTGTTAAAGCAAGGAAGTACTCAAAAAACGCAGTCATTTTAAAAAATAAGCAGTGTTTTACTTACAGGAAATAGTTTTAGGAAATGCTAAGAAGTTGGAAACAGTTTATTCCTGGAAAGTAAGACTAATGGGATTTTTAAAGGGATCATCAAATGTTTTTTATCCCTTAAAAATTAGTAAGAATTTTGAGGATCTTATTTTCAGTATTGGAATAAATTCAGATGAATCATTAACTGTATGTGATATGTAAATTGCAGAGGTATATAATTCAGAGGTGAAGTGTTAGATCTGGAAGGCTAACATCTGCGGTTGAAGCACGCCTCTGCTATTTACTTGCTGGATGCTGGATCACCTTATGAAAGTACTTAAAACGTTTTTTTTTTTTGTTTGTTTTTTTTTTTTAATCAAATCATTCGTATACATCTGTTTCTTCTTCTAAGTGATTGGAATGACTTACCTGAAAAGATTCTTGTGATGAGTGAACAGCTAGTACATGAAAAGCAATTAGAATAGTCCTTCACATACAATAAACAACAGGAAAAAGAAATTTGATAAAGAGAGCTTTTTCCAGTGTCAACGCAAATTAAACTGTTCAATACAAGATGAAGGGCTTTGTCTGGTGGCACACACCCTTTAATCTCAGCAGTTTTAGGAGGCAGAGGCAGACAGATCTCTGAGTTTAAGGCCAACATGACCTGTGTAGTGAGTTCCAATGCTGCATAGTGAGACCTTGTATCAAAACAACAAACAACAATAACAAAAAAAAGGAAAAAGAAAAATGAAAAGAAATTTAATTAAAATTAAAATGAAAATCTCTGTAGCTACAGAAACTAGAATGCTTTAAAATAGTATTTCAAAATTTTTTTCCTGATTACCCAGTGCTGAGAATTTACTTTTATTATTTTATTTAAGTAACTATAAACATTATACTATGCTTAAATTCCCAATGCTTTTACTTCTTATATGGCAATAAAATTAAAAGAAATGAAGCTATAAAAGAAACTATAAATTAGAGACATTAATTTAATATATAGATGATATTTTATTGAAAAGAAATTGCCACTTGTGAAAGCTGACTTTGATAGCACGGACTCTTTTGAGTCTGGCTGCCTGTAATATGTTTTATAATGACTAACTTTTACCATCTTTAAAAAAATGTTGGAACACAAGGAAATCTTTGTAAAAAACTGCCATGATGTTACCTTGCATGTGCCCTGGACTCATTGCCTAAGCATTCAGTCCATCAGTTTCTTTCTCATTAGGCAGTGACAAAGCTGTGGTCTCTGTTGGCAGCATAGTCTAAACACAGGTACACACACACAGGTAACAAAGCTGAGGGGCCATGTGTAGTCACAAGAGCAAAATATCCATGTTCTCTTCTACATTCACTATTTTACATCAAAGTAAACACATGCCATTTTTAAAAAACCCACAGAAACTACTGACAGCTGATCACTGCTGGGTGAGGAAGAGTTGTTCTTCTTTAAGGGAGTGTTGCTAGGTAGGTTGACGAGGTTCTAGTGGATGGACTCACATCGAAGGGCATTTGGGGACACAAACTTGACTCGATAATCCTTAACATATATGACAGAATGAATGAAATCTGTTGGAAGGGTTATGGGGGGGTACAGATAGGGGAGAGGGTCTAAATCTGATCAAGATGTATTACATGAAGTGCACAAAAATTCTATTAAAAGCAGACAAAACAACAACAACAACAACAAACAACAACAACAACAAAAAACCCACAGAGAACATTTAGGCTTCTGAAAAAACTTCCAAGGACAATCTGAAAAACAGTGTTTGTAGAATTTTCTCCTAAGAAATTAGAGCTATCCACTGTATTAAACATTTTAATTTTTTTATGAAAACACTATCTGACAAAATCATGAAGGCACGACAATATAGGTAAAGAATACTTTCTTTGAAGAAAAAATGCCCAAGATGGAATTCCAGGAAAGAACATTGAATATAGTACCTTATAGCTAATGTAATTTTCTAAGTTATTTAAGAAATGTATTGTCACTCATTTAGTAATTTAAAAAATGGGGTGATAAGCCAGGGTAACATATACTACAATTTTAAGAATTAAGAAAAACTTTTAAGTTCTGATGTACCACATTCAATCTTTATGATGCGATTCCATTTCATGATAATAATTCCACTTGATAATCCAAATACAAACTCAAGTTTACTAGGTAAAATTAAAGTAAAATAAATACTAGTCTTGATCTCCCATTAAGATCATCAGACATTTTATTGATAAGTAGGGAAACTGAAAATATAAAAATTTGATCAAAAGTTAAATTAAGCTTTTAACTTATTTTTAGTAGCTCATTGATAGACACTGCCATTAAGAATATTTTTTATAGGATCTATGGCCTCTCCAGTCATGTATATTTGGCTGAGTTTACAGTGCCACCTATGAGTTCACTTCCACTGAGAGGGTTTTAAGTCTAATTAGGTAGCTGTTGATTACCTACCAGATAATAGTGCACCAATAGAGGGAGTTTGCTGTGACAGTCATGGTTATTAGACTCTAGAGCTAGGTTGGCCGTTGATTGATTTTCTCCTTTAGCAGCTTGCATAGTATCCTCTAGAACTATGAGATCTATTCTTCAGGGAGATGGCTTCCAGGTCAGTTTCAGCTCCATTGTTCCAAGTCCTGTGTCCAAATATGTCCTTTCTTCAACAATAGGGTTTTACCTTCAAGTTCTTACCAAGGGTTCTGGCAATAGCTTGTGCTATTTTGGGAGTTTCTTGGACTACTTAACCAATCACTCAGTGGGAGATCTCTCCTGTCTGGCACTGTGCTCCTTGCCATATACACCCCCAAGCATACATATACACTAATGTTCAGACACCATATGTGTATTTCCCAAGCTGACACAGTTCCCTCTGGCTTCCCATGCCACCCAAGCTCCATTCATATTTGTCCCTCCTCAGTCCAGGTTCCCTCATATTCCCCATACCTCAAAACACCTGCCTCCTACCATCCTCCCTCTCCTGAGTTCCCTAGCCCCCACCCCCATGGTCCTCAACATGTCCCTCTCCATCCCCTCCCAATCAAACGCCTCCACTTTCCCCACCTTCCCCCGAGTAATACCTGGGAATTGTTGTCAACTGATTACTGCTGGGTGAGGGAAAATAGCTCCTTAAGATCTCTAGATATATTAACCAGACTCCAGGGGATGAACTTGTACAAAAGGACATCTGGGTACTTGACCAGATAGGTCAAGTGCTTGACTGGATAGGACTTAATATATATGACAGAATGCATGAGGTCTGGTGTATGTGGGGGTATGGGGGCCCCTGGATGGGGGGGAGTGTCTAAATTTGATTAAGAACCACTGTATGAAATGCACAAAACTCAATTAAATAATATAAAAAGAATATTCCTAATAGCTTCCAATAAACATTTCAGTGTCAAAGAAAGCAAAGATCAGAAGTGCTATAGCAGCAGTGAATACCGATTGAGGTATTGATGGGAACTGTCCACCTGGGCTTTCTTGCTTAATCCTTAGAATGAGCTGTGATAGGCACTTCTATTATTCCCATTCTACAGATTAAGAAGTAGAGTAGCTTGCCCAGGTTACATGCTCAGTGATTTGACAGAGCTGGAATTTAAAAAATATTTTATTTATTATTTTTATTTTATGTGTATGAGTGTATTGCCTGCATGTATGTGAGTGTACCTATATCATGCAATGCCGTAGAGGTCAGAAGAGGGCTTCAGATTCATCTGGAACTGGAGTTAAGGATGGCTTGTAGCCACCATGTGGGTGCTGGGAATCGGACCCGGGTCCTGTGCAAGAGTAGTTAGTGCTCTTAACCACGGAGCCATCTCTCCAGCCCCTAGAGCTGGAATTTGAATCTTCAAAATTTGTCTACTGAGTTTGGGTGTCTCAGCTGAGAATCTTCCTGACGGGGTATATAAAATAGCATATATTTCTCCTGCATTCTAAATTCACAGTAATTGAGAATACTAACTCTTAAACTGCCTCATAAATTCTGCAAATAAAAATTATACAGAGAATTAAATTGAGACAATTGCTCTATAAAAAATCTAATATTTGTTAAAATTTTACATGAAAAAACTAACTTTGGCCCTTGAACTATCAGCTGCATGGTGTATTCTTTCTTTGCCTGAATTGCTCAGTCCCTGATGAAAACATTAACCAGCTGCATTGTGATGTTGGATGCCAAAAGCAAGCCTGGAATGCATATATTTCAAGAGGTCCAGCAAAGAAGAATTCTCAACAAGACCAACCAAACAACTAAATAAGGTGGCACTGAAAGCACTGAATATAATATATCAACAGAGCAATTTTGAGTTGTCTATGGCTCACAAGTGGAAATAAACAGTGGAACATCATGTCCGTGCTCTGCTGTGAATCTGTATCTCTAAACAAATGAAAGGGAGACAATGAACCAGGCAGTGTACACTCCTACTTTGATTTTTAATTTTAATTTAGTTTTATTTTTAACCTTTTCGAGATCTGCTATCTCTTAAATATGGTTATGACATAGAAATGAGAGCAAGATTGGGTTTCACATGAAAAACGTAATTTTCTGATTTAAAGTAAATTTTGAACCTTATAAACAAAAGTTCAAAAAATACAGAAACATATTTTAGTGACAAGGGTTTATGAATTTTGAAAGACAGTGTGGTAATGTGACACATGTATGCAATGTGCAAGTAACAAATCTGGGCAATTATCATTTACTTGTGATGGAAACCTTTAAAATACCCTTTTTTAAAAAAGAACTACCCTTTTTTAAAAAACTATTTTTGTGTGTATGTGCACGTGTATGTGGGTAAGAATGCACATGTGCACATATATGTCTATGTGAGTGGAGACCAGAAGTTACCTTTGGGTTTTGTTCCTTGGGAGACTTTTGCCTTGCCATTTTTTTCTTTTTTAAACTGTATTTTTGTAGAAATTCCAGTGGACTCTGATATGAACATTTGAAATTTTCCCTGTTCTGACTTTTTTCTGGTTCCCTGTCTAGAACTTGTAATGCTAACTACTCTTGCTTTTATTTCTCCTTCACATCTCCTAGGCACCAGTCAAGGACTTTCTTTTCTCCCTACAATTTAGAGTTATGCAGTTTGGGAGTCTTTTAGGGTTAGGGTTAGACCCACTGAAGGGGTATCCCAATTGCGTCACTCTGCATCCCTGTTCAGAAAGGAAGAAGCCAGAGCGGTCTGTGTCCTGATTCCACACTGGCAATTTGGGTAACCTCTTCAGGGGATGGTGTGATAAGAATAGGAGGTAGGAATTAGCTAGGCATTTAGGGTAAAAGGACCTCAAAGAAAAGTAGCCAGTTTCTTCGCTAAAAATCAAAACGTCCTTGGGCCTCTTAGCAACATACTCTTTTCTAAAGGCCCAAAATGTCAAAAGTATTTGGGAGCGCTTATCTAATCCCTGAAAGATTTTAGGGTTACCTCTTCAGAAGGGGGACATGTTAGAGTAGCAAAAAGCCCCATAAAAAAGAGAGTACATGAAGTTATTCAGGAAAAAGTGGTGGGGAGATATGGGAGGAGTTGGAGGGGAGGGAGTAGGCTGGATTTGATCAAAACACCTTATATTCATGTATGAAATCCTCACTAATTTTTTTAAAATTAAAAAAAATGTATTTTTGTACACTATATTTTGATTGTATTTAGTACCCCCTTACTGTACTCTGCCCTACTTCATGTACTCTGTTCCCCCCCCCTCTCTCTCCCTCCATATATATATCCACATCTTTGCTGGGATTTTGTCTGGTTTGAGCATCCACGGGACTTGTGCCATCAGTCACCATGGCTGTGAATTCATACGAGTTTATATTAATTGTTTGGAAAACTGTTTCCTTGTGGTTTTCCACTACCTCTGGCTCTTACAATCTTTCCATCCTTCTCTTCTTCAATGATGCCTAAGCCTTTGGAAGCTGAAGTCTGATAAAGGTATCCTATTTAGGGATAATCACTCGGCAGTTTCTTATTCTCTGCACATTGTCCAGTTGTGGATTTCTGTATTAATCACCATCTTCCATATAAGGAGGCTTCTCTGGTGAGAGCTGAGAAATGCATTAATCTATGGGTATAACAATATGTCAATTAGGAATCATTTTAATATCACCTTGTTTTTTGAGATCAGGTTTCTCACTGGGATCTGGGGCTCACCGTTCAGTTAGGCTAGCTGGCCAGAGGGCCTCAGAGATGCTCCTGTCTACACTTCCCAGCATTGATATTACAAGTATATGTCACCACACTCAACTTTTAACATGGATATTAGGGATCAAACTCTGGTTCTCATGCTTGTGTATCAGGCACTTTACTGACTGAGCTATCTCCCCAGCCTCTAAACCTCTTAATTCTCTGTAAAATAGTTAATACTGTCTATTTCCTTAGAACAATAGAACTTATTCTCTATATATAACTGTATTTTTGTATCTGTTGTCCAGCTTCTCCCTGTTCCCTCCTTTTCCTTTCCCAGGTTCTACTGGCTGCTATTCTATTTTCTACAAAATCAACATTTTTAGAGCTCTTGTATGTGAGAGCATGTGCTATTTAACTTTTTTTGCCTAGCTTAAATTAACATTTAATTCATATTGATGTAAATAAAAGTATTTTGTTCTCATTCTTTTTGATTTACTTAATCATATTCTGTCATTATCCATGGCTGGGAACCTCATGAAATAGGTACTTTTGTCATTGCTGCAACAAGATACACAACAAAAATAACTTAAGAAAGTGCTTACTGTGACTCATGGTTTGAGAGTAGAGTCCCTTGTGGCAGGGAAGTTCCAGGAGCAGGAGCTTAAGGCAACTGGTCATATCGCATCTACAGTCACGTAGAGATCCAAGAATACTGGTGCTCAACTTATGGTCTCCCTTTATTTCAGTCTGGGACTGCAGCTCATTTTGAATGGTGCTACCCACAGTTAGGTTGGGTCTTCCTACCTCAACTAACCTAATCTGAAAACTACTTCATAGCGTGCTCAGAGAGTTGTCTTTAGCTGATTCTAGATCCTATCAAATTGGCAGGAGTAACCATTATGCCTTGGTTCTTTATATAACGTAGCTAATTTTGGATATTGGGACTAGTGCTCTAATATGCATGAGGCTGTGGGTCTTTCTTTGGCAAAATGGCTTCATTTTCTTTAGATATATACCCAATAGTGAGATAGCTAGAACATATAGTAGTTATATTTCATAATTTTTGAGGTAAGTTCATACTGTTCCATAATGGCTGCACCAATTTATATTCTCAAGAGCAGTAGATAAGTTCCCCCTTCTCTGAGTCCTCATCAGTACTTTTTATCATTTTAATTATAAGCATTCCAACTGAAATAAGATGATATATCTTCATGGCTTTGTTTGAATTTCCCTGATCATCAATGATACTGAGCATTTTCCCATTTGTGGGTTAGCAATTTGCTTATCTTTTATGAATACCTGTTTGATATTTTCCCTTTTTAAACTGGATTGTTTGTCTGCTATTGAGATTTTTGAGTTTCTTGTGTGTTCTATATATCAATGTCTTGTCAAATGGACAATTTGTAAACATTTTCTCCCAATTTGCAGTTTGTCTCTTCACACAGGTGATTGTTTCCCTTTTAGTGCAGAATTTTCTTAGTTGGATATAATCTGCCTGGTCTTTTTGTTTGTTTTTGTTACCTGTCCTTTTTCATTCTCATGAAAAAAAATCATTGACTATATTTAAGTATTGAAATTTTGTTTGAGTGGCTTCATAGTTTGAACTCTTACATTTAAGTATTTTATGTATTTTGAGTTGGTTTTTGAATATGGTGAGCCATAATGATCTATTTTTATTCTTTGGTACACAGACTTGGTTTTCCCAGCACTATTAATAAGGAGACTATCCTTTATCCAATGTGAAATTTGGCATCTTCTCCAAAGAACAGTAGGCTGATGATGTTTGGATGTCTTTTGGGTTCTCTCTTCTAGTCTATTGGTCTATGTGTTGGTTTTTATGTCAGCACTATGTTATTTTGGTTTCTACAGCTTTATAATGTGGTGGTTAAAATGAGAACTGTCCCCCAAAGGCTCAGGTATTTGAACACTTGGTCCCAGTTGGTTGTCCTGTTTGGGGAAGTTGTAGAATTTTTGGGAAATGTAGCCTTCCTGGGGGGAAGTCCAACACTGGAGCATGCTTGAGAGTTTATAGCCTCACTGTACTTTCAGTTTGCTCCCTGCTTTCTGTGTGTCTGAAGACGTGATCTCTCATCTTCACATGCTGCCATGCCTGCCCCACTATTACAGACTGTCCCTCTTGAACCCTAAGCCAAAATACTCTTTCTTCTGTAAGCTACTTCTTGTCACGGTGTTTTCACAAATAGAAAAGCAACTAATGTAATGTACATCAAGGTTGAGTATTTTGATGCTTCCGGCTTTACTGTTTCTGCTTAAGACTGCATCTACTCTTTGAAGTCTTTTGTGGTTACATGCAAATTTTAGGATTTTTTTTTCTCTAATTCTGGAATGTCTGATCATTTTAACAGATGCAGAAAGGACATTAGAAAAAGTCAACATCCCTTTATAACTAAAAATGCCTCTCAACAAGTAAGTATTGATGAGGATTGGGTTGAATCGGAGTCTGTAGAATGTTAAGAGTTCGGAAATTTTAACATTGTTAGTTATTCTAACCTGTGAACGTGGGATGGCTTTTGTATTTTGTGCCTTCATTTCCTTCATCACTGTTTTATACTCTTCATCATGGTAATCTCTCTCTGATTAAATTTATTTCTAGTTATTTTTAAAATTGTTACTGTAAATGAGATTACTTTTTTAGCAAGTTTACTATTATGTATAATAATGTTATAGAGTTTTGTATCTTGTAACTTTTTAAAATTCATTCATCAGTTTTAACAGGAATCCTTTGTGGACTCTTTGATTATATGTATATATATCATGCAAACAAGAGTGATTTAACATCCTCGTTTCCTATTTGTATACCCTTTATTTCTGTCATTTTCTTTAATGTTCTTGCTAAGACTTACAATTCTATGTTGAGTAGAAGCTGTGTAGGTAGGCATTCTGTGTCAGTCCTTGATCTTAGAGCCAAAGTTTTCAGATTTTCCCCCACAAAATATGATGCTGATTGTAAGTTTGTTATACATAATCATTATTTTTTTGAGGTATGTTCCTTTTATACTTGATTTCTTGACTTTTTTTTTTTACCATGAAGAGATCTTGAATTTTACCAAACACTTTTTTGCATATATTAAAATGATCATATCCATTTTATTTTTCATTCTGTTGATGTGATTATTTTATAGTTTTTGAATTTTCATGTTGTACCATCCTTACATTTCTGGGATGAATTCCACTTAATAACCACTGGATTTGCTAGCGTTAATTTTTCTATTCTAATGAAGTTTTGCAAAGTTCATATATTTTGATCATACTTAGAATCCCTTTCCTATCTGCGTGCCTTTTTATAGCCCCCTGCCAATTTTCATGTATTCTGTCATTTATATTAAAGTCTATGGAGTCAAGTTTGTGTCCCAGATGTGCTTCAGTCTGTATCCATCCACTGGAGCCTGGTTAACCTACTTAGTGCCACACCCTTAAAGAAAACTGACTCTTCCTCTCCCAGCAGTTATCAGTTGCCAATAGTTCTTCAGCGAAGATTGGGACTTACCCACGTCCACACATCTATGCTGGAATTCTGTTTGATTTGAGCTTGCATGAGTGTTGTATACACTGTTACCATTGCTGTGAGTTCATACGAATAACTTCCCAGTTGTCTGGAAAACTCTGTTTCCTTGTCATTAGTGACCTCTGTCTCTTACAATCTTTTTTTTCCCCCTCTTCCACAATGGTCCCTGAGTCTTGGGTGGGAGAGGTTTGATGTAGGTGTCTTATTCAGGGATAAACACTCTTCAATCTCTTATTCTCTGTACTTTGGCCAGTTGTGGCTTTTTGGGTTAATCACCATTTGTTGAATTAGGAAGGTTCGCTGGCGAGAGTTGAGAGATGCATTAATATTTCTTCTGCTCCTGTTCCACTATGTTCCCTGAGCCTTAGGTATAGAAGTTGCATTGTAGATGTGTCACTTAGGGCTGGGCTCATCACAGACACTTATTCTCTGCATTTGACCAGTTGTGGAACTTTGTAATGGTCTCCATGTGTTGCAAAAAGAAGCTTCTTTAATGAATGATGAGAGGTACACTTGTCTGTAAATATAAGGATACGTATTTAGAATACAGTAAGAAATTACACTAGTCTAGGGATGTGACAAAAGCAGATTTTTCTCTAGGATCCGTGACCTCTCCAGCCATGTGTATTTGGCTATGTTTATAGCACCACACATGTGTTCCCTCCTTTGAGTGGGCCTGAAGTTCAATTAGACAGGTATTGATTACTCCCAGGTTAAAAGTGCCACTACTGCACCAATAGATTATTTACTGATCATTGTTGTGCTTCATAGACTTTACAGCTGGATAAGAAAATGGATAGGTTTTCTTCCTTGGCAATTTGCATAGTTTCTTCTGATACAATGGGACCTAGTCTTCAAGGAGGAGGCTTCCAGGTCAGTTCCAGCTCAATTGCCCCTTCTCCTATGTCTGAAGTATGTCTTGTCTTCAGAATTGGGTTTTACTTTCAAGTTCTGGGAAGCAATAAAGGGCTGTGGCAGTAGCCTGTGTTATTTTGGAAGTATCTTGGACTTATCCTGACTAACAACTTGAAGGGAGGTTTCCCCTGCCTGACACTGTTGTATTGTTATATAGCCTTTAGCTATACACTTGCATTCATGAAAACTGTATGTGTACATTTCAGTAGGATTTAGCTATATTACATTTCTCTCTGTTTTTTTCTCACCACCCAAGTGTTATTTATCCCTTTTCTTTCTCTCCTTGAATAGCCCTTCCTATTCCCTCCCCAGTTAAAATGTCCTCCTTTTTTCCCATTTTCCCCTTGATAACAACTGTTTTCTACTATCCACCTCTCTTGAGTGCTCTCCCCTCTACCCCCATCATTCCTTTCTATTTTTCCTGACTTCTGCAGCTACAGTAGTTACGACAGGATATATATTTACATCTAAGGATTTAAAGATAGAATCCACAAATGAGAGAGAGAAAAATATACATCACTTGTTTTTCTGAGTATGTGTTACTGTATCACATAGTATAGTAGTTACTTACTCCATCCATTTACCTGCAAATTTCATTTTTCTTTACTGATGAGTAGAAGTCCATTGTGTGAATGTACCAGATTTTCATTATCCATTCATTGGTTTAGGGACATTTAGGTTGTTTCCATTTCGTAGCTGTTGTGAAAAGAGAGCAACAAATATGGCTGAGCAAGTATCTCTTTTGTGGGATACTGAGTCCTTAGGGTATATGTCAAAGAGTGGTATAGCCTGATCATATGGTAAATTTAAGTTTTTAAAGATTTCTCCACACTGGGGCTGGAGAGATGGCTCAGTAGTTAAGAGCACTGGCTGCTCTGGAGGAGAACATGGGTATGATTCCTAGTACCCACTAGCCCACTAGCCTTCCCAACAACCATCCGTAACTTCAGTTCCAGGGGATCCGACACCATCTCAGGCCTCTGTGGGCATTTCATGACATGGGTGCAGTTGCACACATGCAGGCAATACACTCATCCACATTAAAAAATACAAATATGGGGGTGGGGATTTAGCTCAGTGGTAGAGCGCTTGCCTAGTAAGCGCAAGGCCCTGGGTTTGGTCCTCAGCTCCGAAACAAACAAAGAAACAAACAAACAAAAAAAGACAAAAGAAGACAAATAAAAAATATATAAAAAGATTTCTTCACCCTGATTTCCACAGCAATTACACCAGTATGCAATCCCATCAGCAACTAATGAGGGTTCCCTTTCCCCACATTCTTGCCGGCATTTGGTGTCATTTGTTCTCTTGACCTTAGACATTCTGAGTTGGGCAAGCTGAAATTTTAAAGTAATTTTAATTTCCATTTCCCTAATTATTAAGGATATTGAGTAATTTTAAAGGGATTTTTAAGTCGTTTTTTTCTTCTTTTGAGAATTTGCTGTTCAGATTCATAGCTCATTTTTTAAAATTGCATCATTTGTTTTCTTGATTCTTTGTTTTTTGGTTTCTTTGTATATTCCGTATATTAATCTTTTGTGAGATGTATAGCTGGTAAAGATTTCCTCCCACCCTGTGTGCTTTCTCTTCATGCAGTTAGTTGTTTCCTTTGCTGTACCAAAGCCTTTTAGTAATAAGGTATTATTTGTCAGTTGTTGACCTTAACTCCTGAGTGACTAGTCTGACTTAGAAAGTCCTTTCCTGAACCTCTATCTTGCAGGGTACTGCCTATGTATTCTTCTAACAGTTTCAGCATTTCAAGTTCCACATTGAGGTCCATTCGGGTTTTACTTTTGTTCAGGGTGATAAATACAGGGTTAATTTCATTCTTCTACAAGGTAATAATTCAATTTTCCTAGCACCCTTTGTTGAAGAAGCAGTTTTTCCTCCAGTTTGTGTGTTCTTGGCACATTTGTCAAATATCAGGTGGCTGAAATTGCATGAACTCATGTTTCAGTCTTCTATTTTGTTCCATTCATCTACATGTCTGTTTATATGCCAATACCATGCTGTTTTTATGACTATAGCTCTGTAATATAGTTTGAAACCTGGTATGGTGATACTGCCAGCATTGCTCTTTGTGCTAAGGATTGCTATGGCTTTCTAGGGCCTTTTGTGATTCCATATGAATTTTAGGATTTTAAAAATCTATTTCTATGAAGAATGTCATGTGGAATTTGATTGGGTTTACACTGAATCTATAAATTGCTTTTGATGGGATAGTCATTTTCACAATATTAATTCTATCCATATATGAGCATTAGTTTTCATTTTATGATTTTTAATGTCTTTGTTTAGGTTTATTTCCAGATTTTCTTTAGGCTATTTTGAATGGGAGTGTTTCCATGATATCTTTCTCTAATTGCTTGTTATTGGTATATACAAAGGCTAGTGAGTTTTGTAAACTGAATTTGTGCCACTTTGCTGAAAGCGTTGTGTTGATCATTGCTAGAAATTTTCTGGTAGAATTATTGGGCCCTCTTATGTATGATATCTTATTATCTGTAAGTAGGGATAATTTGACCTCTTTTTCTAATTAGTAATTCTCTAATTTTCTTCTCTTGTTTCATTGTTTGAGTTTCAAGCAGTAGATTAAAAAGGAGTGGGGATAGGGGACAACCTTGACTGGTTCCTGATATTAATGGGGATACTTCACATTTTTCTCCATTCAGAATAATGCTGGCTGTGCATTTGTTGCATATATCCTTTTATATATGGAGGTATAGTCCCTCTAGTCTAATTCTCTCAAAGACTTTTATCATGAAGTCATGTTGGATTTTGTCAAATGCCTTTTCTGAGTCTATAGATGATCAAGTGATTTTTGTCTTTGGGATTGTTTATATGATTTTTAATATTTATTGACATGTCTATTGAATCATCTATGCATCTCTGGGATAAAGCATACTTGATCATGATGGATGATCTTTTTGATGTGTTTCTTATGCAATTTGTGAGTATTTTGTTGAGAATTTTTTCATCTATGCTCATTAGGGATATGGGACTATACTTTTCTTTTTTTGTTGTATCTTTACCTGGTTTCAGTATTAGAGTAATACTGGCTTCATAGAAGGAGTTTGGGCATTCTCCCTCTGTTTCTCTGTTTTTTGAACAATTAAAACATTATTGGTTGTAGATTGTTTTTGAAGGTCTGGTAGAATTCTGCTGTGAAACCATCTGGACCTTTTTTTTCCCTTAAAGTTGGGAGACTTTATATGATTGTTTTGATTTCCTTATTTGTTGTGGATCTGTTTGAGTTGTTGATCTCTTCTTGGCTTAATTTTTTTGGATCTGTTGAATTTAGATAGTCATCAATTTCTTTTATCTCCTTTAAATTTAATAAAGCAGAGGTTTTAAAAAATTATTGAGCTTTGGTACATTTCATATCACAGTTCTTAATCAAATTTAGACCCCCTCTTCCATCCATGCCCTCCAACCCCACACCAGACCTTATGTATTCCCATTACATGTTAAGGCCTATCCAGTCAAGCATTTGTGCTCAGATGTCTTTCAGTGTAAATTCATCCACTGGAGTCTAGTCAGCCTATTTAGAGATCATAAGGAAGGTCTACTTCCCTTCACTTAGTAGTAATTGTCTCCAACAGCTCCCAGACTAGGGCCAGCCTGCCACACATTTTCCTTGCTCCACTCTGGGCCCTTGTCTGATTGAGTTGGCATGGGTCCTGTGCTCAATGCCACCATTACCATAAGTTCACATGTGCAAGCTTCCAGTGGCCTGAAAGCCTTTGCGTCCCTATGTTCATGAATCAGCCCTGGCTCTTACAATCTCTCTGCCCTCTCTTCCTTGTGCAATGGTCCCTGACCCATGTTTGGGTGAGGTTCAATATGGGAGTCCTGTCCAAGGATATACACTCTTCAGTCTCTTATTCTCTAAAACTTAGCCAGTTGTAGTGTTCTCTGTGCATTGCACTCTGCTGTATAAGGAAGATTCTAGATCTTTTTAGTATCTGTTATGATGTTATGATGTTTCCTTTTTATTTCTCTCTTTTTTTTGTATTTGCTTTTTATTTTGGTCAGCTGGGTAGGATCTATCTTGCTTATCTCTTCAAAGAACCAGCTCTTAGATTCGTTTATCCTTTGTATTGTTTTCTTTGTTTCAGTTTCATTAATTTCTGCACTGATTTTTATTATTTCTTCTTATCTGCTAGATTTGGCTTTGATTTATTCTTGTTTTTCCAGATTCTTGAGTTGTACTAGTAAGAAGTCATTTATTTGTACTCTTTCTGGTTGTTTTTAATGTAGGCACTTAGAGCCATAAACTTCCTTCTTACTACTTCTTTTAAATGTATTCTAGAAAAAATTTTTTTACATTGTGCTATTATTTCTTTTAGGTCCAGGAATATTTTTATTTATTTTTTGATTTCTTTACTTACTTATCATTCAAGAATGTGTTGTTTAATCTCTGAGTTCATGTAGTTACTAGAGCTTCTTTTGCTGTTGCTTTTAAACTTCGTTGTATAGTGATCAACATGGAATTACTTCAATTTGTATTTGTATTTGTTGGGGTTTGTTGTGTGCCTCAGTATGTGGTCTATTTTAGAGAAACTTCCATGGGCTGCTGAGTAGAAAGTGTATTCTTTGGTGCTTTGGTGGAATATTCTGTAGATGTCTCTCAGGTTTATTTGATGTATGGTATTTAATTTAGATGTTTCTCTGTTTATTCTTTGTCCAGATGACATGTCTATTGGAGAATGTGGGATTACTAAAGTCATCTACTTATACAGAGTTTTGTTAATCTTTGTCTTGATGTATTTTTATGAAATTTGGTGCACCAGAGTTTGGTGCATACATGTTCATGATTATAATATCTTCTTGGTTGATTGCTCCCTTGATCAGAGTGAAGTGACCTTTATCTCTTCTGACCAGTTTTCATTTGAAGTCTATTTTATCAGATGCTAGAATAGCAAAACTTACTTATTTCTTAGTGCCATTTGCTTGGAATATTTTTTTCCATCTTTTACCCTAAGGTGGTGTCATCCTTAAAGATAAGATGAGTTTCTTGTAGACTGCAAAAAGATGGCTTGTTTCTTAATCCATTCAACTAGTCTGTGTCTTTTGACTTTTTCAGGTTGAGTTTTCATCAATATTTCTCTCTTTCATGAATTCACTATTCAAATCCTGAATATCTGTGTCATTTAATTAGGTCATATATTTGTATTTTCCTGAGCTTCAGTCATGAGTTTATTCCTATCCTCTTTGAGTTCTTTGAATTGTTTGTGTGTTCTTTTAAACCATTGAATTCTTTGATTGTGTTTATGATTGTTCTTTTAAGTTCTGTGTCCTGGGATTCTTTTGGGTAGTTCTCATTATAGAACCTTTCTACAGGACTGGTGGGATTTGGGAACAGATTATCTTGGTCTTTCATATTATTTGCGTTTTTGCATTGTGACCTGGGCATATGGACTTCCTTTTTGGTTTGTGTCTGATGTGAGATTCTATCCTGTCTCTGTTGAGCTGAAGTTTGGTTCTATTTTTATTGTTGATGTAGTTTGGTTGTTTTCTGATCAATTATGAATAGTTAGTTGGTCTATGCTTCAGACTGTCACTTTTGATTTTTTATTGGAGGGATGGGATGGTTGTAAGCAGGCTAGTTGGGAGCTCTCTGGCAGTACAAAAGGGCCTAGTTTTGAAGCAGTAAAATGGTGATCCAACTATGTGGGTTCTGAATAGTTAAGTAGAGTGGATGTTAGTCTTGGGCCTAGTCCCAAAGCAGGATGATGGCAAGCAAATGGGCAGGTTCTGACTAACTTATCAGGCTAGTTATCTGTTTGAACAGGCTTAGTACTGAAGTAGGGTGATGCCAACCATTATTATTATTATTATTATTATTATTATTATTTGGTCTTTTTGAGACAGGGTCTCCCTGTAGCCCCAGC
>NW_008330777.1:4012765-4013539 GCF_000622305.1 Nannospalax galili
TGGTCTTTTTGAGACAGGGTCTCCCTGTAGCCCCAGCTGTCCTGGAACTCACTATGTAGACCAGGCTGGCCTCGAACTCACAGAGATCCACCTGCCTCTGCCTCCCAAGTGCTGGGATTAAAGGTGTGTGCCACCACGCCCAGCATATTTTTTAAAGCTTTTTTCTGTGTTAATCAGGGATATTGGCCTTTAGTTTTCTTATTTTTTGTTATGTCCTCCTGTGATTTTGATGTTATGGTAATTCTGGACTCAGAGAATGTGTTCTCTCCATTTTAATAGTAATAAAATAGTTTGAGCTTTTCTTTGTTGGCAGACATTTTATTACTGATCCAGTCTTTTAAATTGCTGTTGGTCTGTTCAGGTATTCTATGCCTAAATGGTTCGATTTTGATATGTTACATGTATTCAGAAATTTTTCATTTTCTCTCAGGTTTTCTAATTCACTGGCATATAGTAGCTCTGGATGATCTTTTGTGTTACTGTGGTATCAGTTGTAATTTTTTTAAATGTATCTTATTTTACTTATTTATTTCTATTCTTTTTTTCTTGGTTAGTCTAACTAAATGTTTATCTATGTTGATTGTTTATCTCTTTTCTTTATTGATATTTGTATTGTGTTTTTTAATGTTGTTTATTTTTTTCTCTGAACTTCATTATTTCTGTCTACTAATTTGAATTTCTCTTGTTCCTAGTCTTCTAGTTTCCTTACGTTTCATCATTAGGCTGGTTATTTCCTCCCTTCCTCCCTCCCTCCCTCCCTCCCTCCCTCCCTCC
>NW_008330777.1:4013551-4016972 GCF_000622305.1 Nannospalax galili
CTTCCTTCCTTCCTTCCTCCTTCCTTCCTTCTGATACCCATTTCTTAGCTGGAAGAACCTCCTCAGCCACTTCTGTGGACAAAGAATTTCTGACCAGATGAAAAAACAGTCAGTGTGGAAGGAGGAACTGCAAGTTCATCATAGAGTAGATGGAAGCTGGTAGTGATGAGGAGAGTATGAGGTCCTGTTGGCACAAGTAGCTGTGGAACAGGACTGGGAAATCCAGACGTGGGGACAATAAAAAATCCTAGTCTCACAATGGGTGTGGAGAGTGATATGGTTTAAGGTACTGGGATGTGAACCAGGATCAGAGATGTAATATCACTATGAAATATGATAAGACCAGCTCAATGGTCCTCAGAGTTTATGAGCACACTGTGCATTTTCTAATGCTAGTAAAGATACGCTCATTATTTTTAAAACTAACCATTTTTTACACTGCTTGTCTGTTTGAATAGAGTTGCCAACTTTCCTAGATGCCCTCTCTGCCACCCAGTGATCCATATCAGAAGCCTTGGCTCCTTTTTCCTCTCTTACTTCCTATAACTGACTCTTATCAATTCCTGAAAATCCTAACTGCTAATTAGTCTTTAAAATTTTATTATTTTTTTCTAGATTATTGTCCTTACTGGAACTCAAGCTAGCATCTCATTATCCTGGATGTATATTTAAGGTTTAATTTTTAAAAATGTTACTTGTTTATTTATTTATATTTTATGTGTATGAATGGTTTGCCTGCATGTATGTAAGTGTACCTGTGTTGTGCAAAGCCTGTGGAGGCCAGAAGAGGGCATTGGATCCCCTGGAATTGGGATGGTTGTTAATTACCATGTGTGTGCTAGGAACAAAACCTGGATCCTTTACAAAAGCAGCAAGTGCTCATAATCGCCTAGCCATCTCTCCAGACCCCTTCTCTCTCTCTTTCTGTTTCTCTCTCTCTTTCTGTTTCTTTCTTTCTTTCTTTCTTTCTTTCTTTCTTTCTTTCTTTCTTTCCTTTCTTTTCTTTCCCTTCCTTCCTTCCTTCCTTTCCTTCCTTCCTTCCATATATATATATATGTACTGAGTCCATTTGGGTGGTACTCATGTGTATATGTGTTTAGGTCTGACCACTTGGGATTATGTAACCTCTCTGGGAACTAGTCCCTGGTGAAAACTGATCATTCTTCCCTCAGTATTTGATTGTCTTTAGCTCTTTATCTAGAAGTAGGACACCATGAAATTTTCTGCATCAACTGTTTTTGTCATTATGTAGATCTTGTTGCCCTACTATGGAGATTTCATAGGTGCAGCTTCCATATCGTGTCTAGAATGCATGCATTATGTAGCAGTAGGTGTTTTGTTTCTCTGGCACTTACAGTCTTTCTGTCCTTTCTTCTGTGTCATTCCCTGAGCCTAGATGTAGAGTTTGCAGTGTAGATATATTCAGTAGGTCTGGGCCCCCTACAGTCACTTATTCCCTATATTTTGGCCAGTTGTGGAACTTTGTAATAGTCTCCATCTGTTGCAAAAAGATGCTTCTTTGATGAGTGTTGAGAGCTACACTTTGCTATGAATATAAGGATATATATTTAGAGTATAGTAAGAAGCAGTTAAGCTGGAACTGTCCTGGAGGCCTCCTCCCTGAAGATCAACTCTTAGGGTATCAGAAGGTACTATGACAGCTACCAAGGGAGAAAACCAATCAATCAATGATCCTACCCAGCTGTAAAGTCTACAAATCACAACAACAATAAGCCCAGAAAGTTATCTCTATTGGTACAATAGTGACATTTTTGTCTTGGGAGTAATCAACAGCTGTCTAATTGGACTTAAGGCCTTCTCAATAGGAGGGAATATATGCATGGTACAGTAAACATAGCCAAGTACATGAGGTTGGAGAGGTCATAGGCTCTAGAGAATAACCTATTACTGCCACTTTCTAATATTAAAGTTTTTTTAATAAAAAAATTTATTTATCATACTTATTGTTGTTGTGATTTGCTGTCCATTTTGTTCAGTTTCATAATTACTTCATAATCATACTTATTATATATATATATGAGTGTATTGTCTGCATGTATGTATCTGTGCTTGTGTCATGCAATGCCTGCAGAAGTCAGAAAAGGGGACGTCAGATTCCCCTGGAATTAGAGTTACAGACGGTTGCTTGTTAGCTGCCATGTGTGTGTTGGGAATTTAACCTGGGTCCTCTTTAAGAGCTGGCAGTGCTCTTAACTGCTGAACCAACTCTCCAGCCCCTTTACTAAAGTTTTTAAGTTGGCCTATCTTCACCCACATTGGCTGCCTCTCATTTATTACTTGTTATCTATTCTTTGGGGAGATAGAAACAGTGTGTAAATAAATTAACAGATTAAATAATTTTCCTTGCTCTACTGTGCTCCTCCAATTGACTGTAAGCTTCTTGAGAGTGGGAACTTTATCTCAGTCTATAAATTTGTGGCCAGATCATAGCACTGCAGGTTCCTAGAGAGTATATGTGATTATGTTATTGCAGGAAATGCTGTATAGGTATTATAATACATATGTTATATGCATGTATTGTTTTCATCATCTATGCATTTTTTCAAAGTTCATTGTCTACCTGTAAAAGAAAGTAACAACACACAAAAATTTTAAAGATGTTGTGGGACAGTTTTTGCTCCTTGCCCTCCTAGGTCAACTAGTTCCAAGGGACTATGAGCATCTCCCAAAATGTCCTGCAATTGTGGTGGGTCACCTGTCCTTTTGATCAAGGAGGCCAAGGAGACCCCACCAGATGGACTTGAACCAGTTTCCAGTCTACAAAGAGGAGGGTCAACACAGAGGAATCATTTGTTCTTGCAGAAGACCCGGGTTTGAATCCCAGCACCCACATGGCAGCTAACAACTGTCCATAACTCCAGTTCCAGGGGATCCAGTAGCCTCTTCTGACCTCCACAGGTATTGCATGACATGGGTTCACTTACCTACATGCAGGCAATACATGCATACACATAAAAAAGCCTTAAACACACAAAAGGAAAGTATAACCAAAGATTAAAGGGGCCAATATAATTTCTTAAGAGTCCATATGGATAGCTAAAGGCTACATAATAAGCAGCAATGCCAGACAGGAGACACCTTCTTTTGAGTTGTTGGCCAGGGTGGCCCAAGGGACTCTCAGATAGTAACCCAGGTTATAACTGGGAAAATGAACAGCACACCCCAACCTTATCTAAAGGAATATTGACAACTGATTGATGCTAGATGAGGAACAGCTGACCTTCCTAAAACAAAGACCTCTAGATAGGCTGACTAGATTCACCAGATGGACAAGTAGTGGGGACTGGCTGGGGTGCTGACAACACAGCAGACAGTAGCAGGGATATCAGAGTATAAGGGTTCTAGTCAGGGAGGGAGGCTATGGGAGGGTGCCATCTGGGAAGTGGGTGTATAGTTGAAT
>NW_008330777.1:4017277-4024505 GCF_000622305.1 Nannospalax galili
GTATAACTGTATTAATTCAACAGCGAACCTAAAAATTTTATAGCTACTTTTGAAAAAGCTGTATCTTTGCTCTGGAAACTGTTATTGAGCATATAAAAGCTGTAATAATATGCTTCTTCTAAAAAAATAATATTAAAAATTGTAGGAAACAGCATATTTTAAAATGAAATGGAGATCTTCTTTAAAGGGCAAAAACTCATTCCATTATATATCTAACAGGGTTTATACTGAGCTCAATATTGTATAAATATATTATTTTAACTGTGAATCTAAAAACTTACAGCCACTTTTCAAAGATATGTATCCTTGCTCTGTTATGTGTTACTGAATTTGTTAAAGCTGTAATGAAATGTGTCTTCTAATCATGTGGTTATTAAATTTCAAAAAATTAAAAAAATAATAATTCTTCAAAGCCTAAAAACTTGCTCCTTAATAATTAGTAGATGTGAAAAACATTACCATTGAAATCTACCTGATGACTTTATATCCATGCTCAGATGCCAAGGAGCTCAGAAAGTAACCGACTGTGACTAGTAATAATCAGATATATAGAGATTAGAAATGCATGTGCAAACATCCAATGTCAATTGCATTGAAAAAGAATTTTTCTATATGAAACTGTGTATTTTAATAATGAAATGGAGATCTTTTTTAAAGGATAAAATCTCATTTACTTTTATGTCTTATAGGGTTTATACTGAGTGCAATATTGTATAACTGTATTAATTCAACGGTAAACCTAAAAATTTACATACAATTTTGAAAGAGATGCATCTTAGCTCAGAAAATTGTTATTGAATATGTCAATGCTGTTGTAATGAAATGCTTCTTCTAATTATGTGATTATTAAATAAATAATAAAAAACTAAATAAAATAAAGATGTTGCATGGATTAAACAAACTGACCTAGGTAAGTTGCTTAGATAATATGCATATCAGAATATTTTGTTTTAGTTGTTTTAACTGGTCTTCTATAGGGAAAGCATAATACAAAATTTTCTATTTTAAGAGACCCCACACAGTAAACTGTTAATAATATTTGTATTTAAGTCCAGTTCTGTCCTTAGGAGCTATGATTATCTCAAGTTAATTGATCAGTTTTTTAATAGGGTAGTTATAATGATTAAAAGAATCTTGTATATATAAAGCACTAAACAGTATATGAAAACCATGCCTACTCAATACACAATGGGGATGAGAAATCTGATTATCAGGTTAGTCGTTAACCATAATTGAAATTACGTAGATGACATCATTTTCCAAAAATAGTTATGTAATTAAATGTGTGACAAGAATGAAGACAGCAAAATCACTTCAATTTTCAGCAAGTTTTATGGGCCTGTCTCTGAACTAGACAACATTATGCATTAAGACATGATTAGGTTCCTGACTAAAAGGAGTTTGCTGTTTAATATGGGAGATGAATCATCCACAAATGGAAGGGTGTTTGTAAAACTTGCAGAGCCCTGATGTTTTACTTAGTGGCAGCTCAATCCCTGGGAACTGATATTTATAATTATTTGATTATTAATAAAATGTACATGACAAAGAACCAAGTGATATACTATCAGTTGTAGTATAAAGCCAAGTATCCTAAGAGACTAAACAGAATGTAGTAAGTAGCTTAAATTAAAGCAATATGAGTCTGTTACAGTTAATGGCTGTTATCCACGGCTGTAAATTTACTGCAGCACTGAATGAGGCAATACTGAAGGTAACTGGGGAAATACACGGGTTTCTGTCATTCTCTGGTCATAACATGTTCCTCTACAGATCAAAGCATAATCTATTCAATGTGCTTCTATTTATATTTTCTTTTATTTCATATGTATGTGTGGTGTGTGCATTCATGTTCACATGTGTTGGCACGTGTGTTGGTACATGTGCACATATGTGTATGTGTGTGGAGACCAGAGGCTGAAGTCAGGTGTCTTCCTTGATTGCCCTCCACCTTATATATTGATGCAGGATGTCTAGCTTAACTTGGAGCTCACCAATTTGGCAAATCTAGCTAGCCAGCTTGCTTCTGGAATCTTGTGTCTCAGTTTCCCAAGAGCTGGGGTTACAGGCTGGCCACCACAGCCACCTGGTGTTTACATAGGTTCTGGGGGTCAAAGCCATCTCCCCACACCCCTGTGTTTATATTTAAATTTACCTTATTGAATACAAATTGATGATTTGTTAGCATCAAACTCATGGTCAAAAGCACTGTAATTAATGCTTGAATGATACTAAACACAAATATTTTTCTTTGTAAAGCTCATCCAAGGATTCTTGTGCTTGCCATCCAAATTGCATGTCAGCACTACACTTGATGGCCACTTTAAACAGCAAAATTATAAACAATATTGCAAAGATGCAAAGCCCACAGCATTAAATAAACCATGAGATGATACTTGTTTGATTGGATGTTGAACAAAGGCACTGTTACCCTGTTCTATTCAGCTGGGAACATGCCATTCTATACATTCTTTGAGTGACCCCAAAAGTATAGCAGATTTTGCTTTGGTGATGGTAGTGGTGGTGTTGTTGATAAATTTTAGAGGACTTCATTGAAGAAGTAGGTTTGAGCTTATCATTGGAAGATGAGCGAATGATAATGGGAATGATAGGTAGGAGGGAGCTCAGCCCCTCAAGGGTTCTTGTCCCACCACACTCTCTGAGTCCTGACCACAGATCCTCTTCTTACTTTAGTATGTCAAGTCATCCCCAAGCTGAATCCTTGAGCTTCACTGCTTAGTACAGAAATTTAATAGCAAACATAGGAGATATCTAATTTTTAGAATAAAATACTGCTCAGCATTTCTCCATATATAAGATTAAATGCTTCTGTCTGAGAATGAGAGAAGTCTGCGGATACACCTTTGAATACAGAAATCAATTAAAAGACTGGCCCATCCCCAAACTAATCTTCAAACCGGACAGATCATTGTTATTTTGTTACTATGTACCTACATTTGGCAGAGCAGAGATAAACGATTGGGATTCAGTCAAGGAGAACCTTTCAAGTCTCTCCACTCCCAAAACTAGCTTATGTTGTCTTTAATTATCTTTGTAAAGTGGAAAAAAATGAGCTTTCCTTAATCTGAACTCAAACATTACATCTCAAAAGTAATAAAAAGAGCATGTAGGTATTAGTCCAAGATTTGGGTTTTTTTTGTTTTGTTTTTTTAAGATTTGGCTCAATACCAAACTAAAACTTCCATGTGTTCCAATAAACCCAGTGTTTCTCATAGGTTGCTATTTCTGATCCCTGTTGCCATGACAATGGACTTTACATCAGCAGAAAGGGGATGAGGTACCGAGTGATTTATACCCACTGTTTGATATTTTAAGCTGTTCACCGCTGCTGCTCTTTTCCTTTTCTGTAGAAAGAGTGTATGGATATTTTTCTTGTAGAACTTTTAAAGGTTCAGATAAAAGAGTGAAAAAAAAGTCCAACCTTCTAAAGCCATAGCCTCTGTCTCTCTGACTGATAAGACATGGGGGTGGAAGCTGCAATGATCCTAGAGAGCAAACCTTGAAGTCATGGTCATGTTTCTCTATTCAAAATGGTTCAACGGAAATGAGTGGTCAATGAATCATTTGTCCTTCAACACCAAGTTAGGGGTGAACACATTTAAAATTATTATTAAAATCAAATAGTTGAAGACTGATTAATTTTCCATTTGCAAGATAACCTATTCTTTGATAAACCTAAGAATGGTTGAATGTTCACTCAGTAGGAAGGTTTGTTTCTATGGTTTTACAGAGAGGGAACTCATAATTCTGATGGGTCCATTCATGGCCCATGCTCAGCACCCATTGCTACTATTGTTTCCACATTAATGGGAATAATTCATTGATCAAAAGTTTAGCCTTGAGGGGGTCAGTGACACATGTGGCTCTGACCTTCATCCTTTTATTTATGAACTAAGCTCTTCTGACTCCCTGGAGGCCAGGGGTCAGGGATCCTATTCTTCTACAATTAATAGATTAGCAGCCTGAAAGATTGTCCAAGAATTCAGGACTTTTAGCTACGCAGTTACCAGTGAGTATTATAACTTAAAAAAAATGTGGTTATGGGCTGGAGAGACGGCTCAGCGGTTAACAGCACTGACTTCTTGCAGAGCACCCACGTCAGCTAACAACCATTCCTAATTTCAGTTCCAGGCAATCTAACACCCTCTTCTGACCTCTGAGGGCACTGCAGGACATGGGTGCACTTACATACACACAGGTAGAATACTCATACACATAAAATAAAAATAATAAATAAAATATTTTTTTAAATGTGGTTATATTTAGCTTATGAGCAGGGAATGGAGGGAGGCCTATATAAATCCATATAGTTGATTTCAACTTTTGAAAACATACTGCCTTCCAAACTGCTAGAATATATGGGAAACTAGCAACAAGTTCAGTATTTTATTGAACTAAACCTCTTCCTTAGTTCCTTCAAGCTGGTGTTGGGGGCATGAGCCATTTTTACAACTGTGGAATGTTCATGCAGAAGAAGAATGATTCAGCCTGGCTTAATCATTGTGCTAAAATGAATAAATCCTTTCCTACTTTTGTTTTCCAAGTTCCTCTACTTTCGCTCCCCCCACCGTGGTTCCCATTTCAAATGAAGAAAATGCTAGTATATAAAAAAATATCATTTCAGTTATGAAAGTTTTAAAGCAATGTGTGTGTGCGCGCGTGCGTGCGTGCATGCATAAATATATTCTTCCCTCAAATATGGAAGAGACTTGATATTCAGGAATTGTTATCTTTTTAAAAAACAAACAAACAAACAAACCTGTATTTTAATAGCACTGGGTTACCACTGATCAGAGCACTTTAATAAATGCTTGTTGAGAAATTTGTAATTCCAGCATGCTGGTAAATAAACATTCAACAAAAGGCAAAACGGAAAGCCCCAGTTAAGAGTGAGTTTTTCTTGGTGAGATTCAAATGTTTGCTTTAAAAGCACTTAAGAAGTTCCTGCAGAATCTCTTGCTCTCTCTTTTGGACAAGTACGGCTTGCTGCTCCTACAGGAGGGTTCTGTTACCATGAGAATTTAAATAAAATGATGTGGTACGAGTCAGTACAGGCCACATGCCTCCAAGTTCTTTATGTGGTGGTGAGTGGGTGGAATGAATATACAGTTTTTATAACACAAGGAATTCTAAGTACTCTGAATATCTGAGTGTAAGAATCAAGGTAGCCACACACCTCCTCATTCTGCAGCTTCTTCCTTCTCACTACCCCTTTCCGACAGCCTTCCTTCTCCTGGGAAGGCTCTTGAACACTTGCCAAAAATAGAAAGCTGAGTGGAGAATGTTTTCCCTCACCCTTTTCAGCCTATGTTCTCTTACAACTGCACCATTATTCAATTAATATGAAGAAAAATAATTCCATTGTAGTTTTGTGATAACATTTATCAGGAGGCTGTGAAGAGGGATAGTATAAAATAGATAGTAAAATACAAAATTCCTAGTTCTGTATTGGTTTTCTGACATCTAGTTATTGCAGTAGGATGTTTGATGTGAAAAGAGGGTCTTGCATTCTCATTTAATAGATGAAGACATTATGTCTCAGACTAGTAATACAATGTTTCTAAGCATATAGAGCTAATTATAATGAAGACTTGAGATGCGAACCCTACACCATACAAGTAAAAGGGGAAACTGCTAGCGGTAAAACTCTGTGGCATTGATGCCATCATTGCAGTAAGCCAGAAAACTCTTTGAGAAGGGCTCAACAACTTGTTCCCTTTCACATTAAAAAAAATTCTCGTGAAAGGACATTTGATCTCCAAGGATCAAGTGAAATCAACTAATGTTCTTAATTCTGAAATCCAACCTTATGTTCTCTTATGTAATAAAATTTCCAAACCAGGCTTCTAGTTTTTTTTTTTCTGTTTTCCAGGCTTTTTTTTAATTCCAGACCCATGAATTCATTATTTGATAAATCTACAATGATGTCTCCTGGACAGCTTAAACTCAAGATACTCAGGCTGCTGAATGTGGTTGAGGGACTCTGCTGCCGGCTGAGTAATTGAGCACAAGTTCTCTGCGGCCCTCTTTGCCCATTAATACATGAGAATATCTAGAACCTTTCTCAAAGACCAACTGTGAGACTTGGGGAAACCATTATATGCATAGAAGTGTCCTTATTGATTCCACATCTAACAGATCAGGAACAGAGTTATTGCTGTGTAACTTTGCTTTATTATCACTGCAATGGTTTTATTATTCTTCCTCAAAGATGAACCTTTTCCGTGTATTCCTTGTGTAAATGTCATTTGCCAGAAGACTGGGGATCAGCTTTTACTACCCCCCACCTCTATGTTCAATTGATTATCAAATATTGTCAATTTATCATAAAATAGTTTTTGGATCTACCCCATTTGTCTAGTTAGAGATACAATCTCTCCTACTTTGAGCACTTGAACAGATTTTGTAATGGTCTCTTCATTCAATGCCCTCTGTCTCTTGCATCCTTTCTCCTTGCCAGAGTCATGATGGTTTGAAAAATCTGACTGTGCCCCTTCCACTTTTATGGTTTGCTGTTTTTTTCTTAAGGTAAATACCGAAAACATCCATGAAAGTCTTACAAACTGGCCAACTCATGGGAGTCTCTATTACTGTTCTGTCCTTGTTGTCTGAACTGTAGCCACAAGTACCTGCTTTTATTTATTTAATTTTTTTGTAGAATTCATGTTTCTGACTATACAATCTTTTTGTCTGTTTTCCCGTGTACCAGAATGTTCTCTCTTTTTGTCCTATAGTTACTATTTTTCAGTGCTCAGCTTAAATGTCATTTCTTTGACCCCATGACTAAGTTGGATTCATTTCTCATGTATTCAAATCAGTCTGTCCTTTCTTTTCCTAAGATTTAGTTAAAGTGAAATCATCTCATTAATTAGTTCTCTTATATTCTAGAATGCAAGTTCCCTGAAAGCTGTCTTGCAACTTCTGTGCACCTTCTAGCCCTCAGAGTGATTTGTGAATGCTTGGCATTCGTTAGATGTTTATGGAATGACTGCTTTGCTTAGGAACTTAGAAATAGTTGAATATATAGGAAGTGCTGTCTTTTAAAAATATCCACACCAGGTGTTAGGCATGTAGCTCAGTGCTAAAGTGAATAAACTAGGCTATGAATTTGATCCCAGGAAACACACACACACACACACACACACACACACACACACACACACTCGCACATGAATTGAATGTGGGGCAGTAAGGGAGACAGATAGAT